>NW_020884894.1:2923225-3074580 GCF_003945725.1 Corapipo altera | reverse complement strand
AGCGCAGCCCGGCAGCTCCCAGCCCGACTGGAGCGGCTGCCGGCAAATGAAGCTCATTTAAGATGTGAGGGGTGTTTGCCTGGATGAGCCGCTTGTACGCATGTGCCCGCCCCCCGCGGAGCCCCGCAAGCAGCCGCAGCCGCCGGGGCCGCGGGGCTCCTCCCGCTCGGCCGGGCACCGAGGTGGGGGCGGCAGCGGACGGGGCGCTGGGGCAGGACCCGTGCTCGCCCCGTCCCCACGGGGAGCCGGGGCTGTCCCCACCTCGATCCCCCCGCCCCGGTTCCCCGCCGAGCCTCACGCCCCAGGCCCCTCCTGCCCTCCGTCCGCCGGGATTTTCCCGTTTTTTGCGGTGCTGGCCGCCCGCAGAACGGGCAGGGCGGAGGGGGCGAGCCGTGCGGCCCCTCTCCAGGACACGGTGGCTCGGGCGAGCCTGAATCCCGGCTGCCGGCCTTTGTTTGGGATCTGAGTGGGGTCCCGGTGGGGTAAAAGGGACCCGGTTCTTCCCCTCGTTTTCCGTCCCTCCCCTCGCCCCCTCGCTCGTGGCAGGGAGCCCGCACGGCCCCGGCAGTGCGGCGTGCCCGGTGCCTGCCTGGCCGCAGTGTGCCGTGCGCTGCCTGCGGCTCGGGCTCCGGGAAGAGCCCATCACACGCTGTTGTGCGGCTGTTGTTTGACAGGAGTGACAGCTAAAATGGAGCTATTACTTTACAAGAAGTTAATAAAAAGGCGCACTTAGCCTGCTGCCTGCCCTGGCTGCCGTCCCTCTGGTTATCCATCACATCGGGTTAGCTTGCGAGGGGACATGTTACTTAAGAAGAGGGCCCGGGGTGGAGGCAGGTGGCGGTGTCGAGGGAAGGGATGACTGGAACCCCCGGGCGCCGGGCAGGGACGGAGAAGTCTCGGGCCGCAGATCCCGCCTCGGAGGCTCCCCGAGCTGGCGACGGAGGAATGTGAGGGCGAGAGCCGAGAGCATGGCCGCGAAAGGCTGTAGTGCCCATAAGCTACGTGTAAAATTATAGCAACACATGTTAGCCCCTTAGAGATGTTTTCAAATCTCCCATAGGCAGGACGGGTTGAAGTATCGTTGTGTATTTCCTACAGGATGTCTCCTCCCTAGAATTGCCGATTAGGCAAAGCTGAGAGCTTTCGCTCAAGCTCCAGAAGTATTGAAGCGAGGGGATGTGCACGGAGCGTGTTAAAGGTTTGCGCAGGGGGCAGGAGCGGTGCGGGAGCTCTCGGCCCGGCCCGGCCCCTGCAGGAGCTGCCGTGCGGGTGTCCCGAGCCCGGGAGCTGCTCCGGCCGCGCTCCCAGCACGGAGGAGGTCCAAAGCCAAGTCTTCCCTTCTCCCCATCGCGGTCCTGCACAGTGATGCAGATCTGAACCTGCAGGTGCCCCACGCGCGCAAGCACCGTGTGGAAGCGATTTGGAAACGATAGACCCAACAACAGATTTGGCAAACTGTAAATCATGTGCATAATCGCAACTAGAGATCGCGTCTGCTTAAGGAGCAGGGCAGCTCACTACAGTGTCGAACATGATTGTGCGACGTGAAGCTCTGGTTTCCTTGTGGTTTGGTGCTATGTGTTTGAATGTTAAATGCTTTCTACAACGCTCAAAGGTCAGCATATCCTGTTAGAAAAGGTCATTCTCTTGCTTCAGCTTATCTGTTAAATATTTCAGGCTCTTCAAGTCAGTGTGATTGTCAGTTAGGGCGAGTTAATCGAGGAGGGAGAGAGGAGCAGCTGGAGGAACCCGGTGCGGGGCTGCGGTGCGGGAGGAACAACTCCTGCCTGCGAGCACCCCTGCCCAGCATCACACCGGACCCCCGGCGAGACCTTATAGTAAAGGTCCTGAGCTTTTCTGGTTATTAAAGATCCATTTCAGTGTTCTAAGAAGCTTCATGAAGTATTAAGCTTGATGGTCTGGCAAAATCCCAAGTTACATAATTATATTATTCTACTTACTTGAATTGTCCCTTCAATTTCAAATAGAGATGGTACGGTCCTCCTCAAATTGGAGTTTTTCCATGAAATGTTAAATAGCCGCTGCATTCCAGCAGTGGATAAAGCGATTTCTCTGTGTTCACCTCAACAATGTATTTATAGTGGTGTGATGAAATGTTAAGTTCTGTTGTGAAAACTCCTATACAAAGAGAAGTCTTCATTAGGTCTATCTACTTTGCATTATTTTCTTCACTAACAAAAATGTTTATTGTAGTGACTCAAGAAAATATCAGACTACTGTATCTGTGCATCATCCACAATTTTTTATCCTCTCTGCAAGTACATAATTAAAATCTGACTGCCGTTGTGCAGATTGTTAGGAAACAGGGGGTTGCTTGCTTTTTTTTTATTTTTTTTTGAACACACAGTATAGCTGATGGCAAAATTTGACTTGGATATTTTTATTACTTGTGATGATATGAGAAATGAGAGAACTGGCCTGCTTCTCAGATTTCAGGCTGAATTTGCATTCAAGAAGACTATTTGTGGTCAATTGTCTCACACCAAAGGAACAGGAGAAAATCCTTACAATACTTTGTGCTCAGTACAAGTTTTGGTAGTAATTGCAAAGACCCAATCTGCTACAGTCAATTTAACTGAAGAGCTGAACTTCTAGTTTGTCCATTAGAAGGCTGAACAGAGCTATTACACACTGGGGGAAGTGAGCAGCTTTTCCATCCCGTTCTTTTCCCAGGGCTGTGTCAAGCTGTCAGAGTGGGAGATGCAGGTAGTAGCATCAATTTGTAGATTTGGGGCATATTCTGCCATCATTTACTGCTGCTTTCAGAGACATTTCTCATGGGGACACCTCTGTTGCTTTGTCTTCCTGGACTTCTTGCTATAGGTGCTGCTTTAAAGTACTTCATAGTGAACTAGTGACAGGTCTGAAGAGGCTTTCAGTTCCCATTTTCTGAGCCTGCAGAGTGCAGGTTTCCAGAGAGGAAAATGCTGTGTCATGGGGTCAAGTTGGTAGTAAACTTGGGTTTGGGAGTTAAGAAAGGTTGAACACAGCTTTTGAACAGCCAGCTGTGTATTGTTCTGATGCTCTACCAGTCATCATGATTATCTTTGAATGGGAATAGTTGAGGGAAGGCAATTTCCATGTAGGTAAACACCTGCAGGAGCAGTTCACAAGGAGTCAGGTACAACAGGTGCTCTGCTGCAATTAAAGCCTTACGTTTCTATTGTTAGAACTGGGTTTGCCTCCTCCCAACAGTTCTTCCTTAAAACTTCCTTTGGTTTGCTGTTTGGTGAGAAGTTTTAATTTTAATATTACCTAATGTATTTTTTGCTCTTGAGTAGCAGATCATACATCACAAATAGCCTTAGACCAGCAGCTATGGTTTTTAAAAGAGGTTGCAACAGTGAATAATTATGAAAGAAAGTTAGGAGTTATGTTTGAACTGTTCTGGTACTTAGTTTTGTCAGTAGGATTTAGGTGCAGTTGATAAATCTTATTTGTATACAATTTCTACTTAGAAAATTATAGAAGGTGCAAGTGGCTCTTGGTGTGCTACCATAATATATAATGATACAGAAATATGTACAGTTGGCTTTGTTGCTTATTACTGAGTTACAAACACTGCAAACTTTGGAATAGTCACGAAGAATACTGATAGTCCTCAGAAAGCTTACTGGGCAGCTCTCTGCTAGGCAATATAATCAGATCTGACTGTTGGTATACACCCACAAACTTGGTTGGCTTGAATTGGAAAATTCATTAATTTCAAAATAAGGTTATAATTGTTATGGATTGTATCATAGATGAGATCACATTTTTCACTGAAGTCAGGAATTAATTATAAAAATAATGCTGTGTGGCTGATTATTTTCAAAGTGACAGTGAGTCTGATATTATAGTGCCTCAACAAACAGATCCTGTCACCAAAATGGAAAAAAACCCCAGAATGGATAACAGGGAGTTACTAAAGCAGCATAGCAATGTATCAGATTTAAGATCTCTATTGCTCTTGATTTCTTAACATACTTCTTTGATGAAAACATTTGCCCATCCCTACTATTTATTTACAAAGTATGGGATTATTTAAAGCATAATTTTATTTTCTGAATTTTAAAAAATTATTCTTTTGGTTATTAATACCTTCAAAACTGACACAGTTAATGCTTTAACAGTATTGATTATAATATAGTAGAAACTTATGGATTGACTCCTCCTTTTCTATTTAGGTGTCACTTCTTTGAAAGAAGTTGTAAATGTGAATTATAATATATTGGTATCTATACAGCATAAATATCAAATATTGGTAGTAATCCAGGCTGGGGGGATGAACAAGTTGAGAGCAGCCCTGGGGAGAAGGATTTGGGGGTGCTGGTGGGTGAGAGGCTGGACGTGACCCAGCCCAGAAAGCCCCCATGTCCTGGGCTGATCCCACAGCGAGGGCAGCAGGGGAGGGGGAAATTCTGCCCCTCTGCCCCCTCAGGTGAGACCCCACCTGCAGAGCTGCCTCCAGCTCTGGGGTCCCAGCACAAAAAGGACATGGAGCTGTTGGAGCAAGTCCAGGGGAGGCCACCGAGTTCATCAGAGGGATGGAGCAGCTCTGCTGGGAGGAAAGGCGGAGAGAATTGGAATTCTTCAGCCTGAAGAGAAGGCTTTGGGGTGACCTAATTGTGGCCTTACAGTGCCTGAAGGGAGCCCACAAGAAAGGCTCTTTTACAAGGTCACGGAGTGACAGGACAAGGGGGAATGGCTTTGAACTGACAGAGAGTAGGTTTAGATGGGATATTAGGAACAAATTCTTCCCTGTGAGGGTGGTGAGGCCCTGGAACAGGCTGCCCAGAGAAGCTGTAATTGCCCCATCCCTGGAAGTGTCCAAGGCCAGGTGGGATTGCTCTGAGCAACCTGGGCTAGTGGAAGGTGTCCCTGCTTATGGCAGGGGAGATGGAACTGGGTGATCTTTAAGGTCCCTTCCAACCCAAGCCATTCTGTGACTACCGAAGTCCTGAATTGACTCAGTGCATTTACAGTGATCATTTTTCAATTAACTGCAGCAAATGTTTCTAATATAGCTGTCTGTTAAGGAAGATGGCCTCAGCATAGGAGGAGTATCATACTACATAGAATATGCCTATTAATCTGCAGCAGAAAAGTTGGTTCTTTTGTTGGGGGATTATAGTGCATTAATGATAAATCTGGTAGGAAGACTCAGTCTTAAAGCTTCTCATGGAAAATGAGAACAAAGAAAGATGGTATTTCGACAGCCATCTGTCAGTTGGCCTGTCAACAGTATTTTTATATAGGTGAAATTTCACACTGAGGAAGCCTTCCAATAGCATTTCTCACCAGGGCTGTGTTACAGTGGATGCATTTTGAGAATGTATGTAGTTAGAACTATTTCTCAATTTTCAGTTACTGTAATGATCACCTGGAACGGTACTTTCTAATAGATGTTGATTTCTTAAACTTACTGGTGGAAGGGTAATAACCTCACCCAAACATATTTTTATGCTTCTAGAGCAGAAAACCAAATTACGACATGAAACCTTTGACAAGAAGTTTAACAATATTTAATGCCTTAATTCAAAATCATAGCATATACTGTGTGAGCCAAGCTAGGAGTAGTCAGAACCTGTGGAAAACTTTAGTGGTGCTTTAATAGCTGTCTTATAATAATGTATTGTATATAGTGATGCAACGACGCACTAGTGAGCATGCAAAATACCTCAGAGCAAAAGATATGAGTTCAATGTTTTGTAAACTTGACAACAGCTTAAATGTCAGCATGAGGTTATTTTATTCCTAATTGCTTTTTCAAAAAACATAAGGAAGCTAATCTGTGTGTATTATATTGTGATAGAGGGCTACAGACAACTTTGCTGCCACAGTGGCATTATGCATTTAGCATTATTCTCCAACCATCTGAAAAAACAGGAAAATATATTGAATTGTGTGTCTTTTTAATAATGAAATCTTTCTTTTGCTGGTGGGAGCCAATTCTATCAATGTGGTTTAAAAAGTCCAATAGCATTAAGTATTTCTCTAAAAAAAATAATACCCTTTCATGCCACTTTGAGAAATATTAAAGGTGTACCTTAAGTAAATATTCTGTCCTGAATAATACCAGTCATGTGATATGAAAGTCTCCTGTGTTGGTGTCTGAGCAGTACATATTGGAAATATCTAGTAAAACTCAGGAGACTGTAAACTCATGTAAAATAGAAGCATGATTATTCTTAAGAGACTCTTTAAGGATCCCAAGTACACTGGGCAAGTGTAACCTCATCACCATTTTAAATACTTAAAATTAAGCTACTTATCTTATGTAATTATTATGAAATTTGGGCATAGTAGTGTCCATAGACAATGGGCATTGCTTATTCTGAGCTCCTACTACAGTCTTATTTTATCTTTGTATATCTCATCACTTAGCAATAAATTTTAGGGCGTCAATCCTCATTCTCTCTCTACTCAAAAATGTTTCTTTTAACTTGTTGAAAAACAAAACCAAACAAATAATCCCGTATCTCTCTCATATATATATATATATATATATATAAATGTTACTTTCATAATGACTTTGGACCGTTCTAAAATAAATATGGTTATACTTTAATTATAAAAGCAGTTTATGTAATCCTGATAAATTTTTATGATTTTAATTTTTTAATGTGTTGTCTTCTCTCCAGAACTAGCACACATAAATACTGCATCTATCCCATGATGACTGAACCAGCATTACATTGCAGGTTTCTTTTGGTTCTCTAATTCCTAAGTTCTTTAACTATTGCACAGATGGCTTTAAACAAAGAAAAATACAGAATACTTTAGATTAAGCACCATTTAATACAATCAAAAGAATTAACAATTAAGTCATCTGAGAAATTGCTCAAGTTTAATTTTCAGAAATCAGGTTATTTTGCAGGAATGAATAAATGCATTATACAACATGACAAGACCGATTCAAGTGGTACAAGGTATTCTGCTTGCTGAAATTGCAACACTTGATTTACACAGCTTTCTTTCTATCAAATATTACTAAAGAATTGGTACATAAACAATGGTTCATGCAACTTGATCCCTTTACTAAGAAAAAGAAATGTACAGTTCTGTTAAATAAAGGCCAAATGCTATTATATACAGGCTGTTAACTGAAAGGCCTTGTGAGACATTCAGGTCTAATTTTAATACTTTCCAAATAAATACCAAATAATGCAACATTTACAAATAACACACCAACAGTATTTTCATGGTAATAATTTTAAAAACCAGAATTCAGTATTTCAATTAAGCAAATGAGTAGCAGCTCCTTCATAAATATTAAGGCATGTCACATAGCATCAAAATGGAACCGATGAGCCTCCTGTCGCTTCTCTCTGTCATCTGCTTTCTGAAAAATATTAACAAAAAAAACCACTTTGTGGAATCTAGAGCAATACTCTTACAGAAATGAGTTGTCAAATGTCAGAGAATGCTTGATTTTTTCCAAGTTGTTCATTTGACAAAAGGCAAAAAAGCTTAGTAAAACCCCCAACAATTAACTTTTAAATGATGTCAGCTTGAAATAGCAACAATCTATGCAAAATTGACTTCTGCTGTTAATGCTCTGCTGTTGTAGTATTTATGACCTGTTATTTTCTGTTATTTCTAATAATGCTTTTTTAAAAGGAATAAGTCAAACCTCAAAACTGTTTCCTAGTATGCATTTACTTTGCATTATAAATATGAGATGAAACTATTCTGGATTAACTGTAAATGTCATTTACCTTACTGTTCAGAAGAATCTCATTTAAAAAACCATTCTGTTAAATACAAATTTAGACCAGGTTGGCAGTTCAACCAACAATTAACAGCACCAGGTAGGCTAAAAATGTTCCGTGTTTTTTGTTTGTATTATGAAAATGTGAAGTAGGGTGCATTTCCCACACCTACTGAAAGAGTAGTTTAGATGGTGCTTGGAAAAAAAAAGTATATTTAAATTGTACCTATAATCCATGTAATGTGTAAAAACGTCCTCTCCTCCCACAAGTCTCCTCTTGTGTGTTAAAGCAGTAACAGAGGATGGAAGCACTTCTCTAAGGATTTGTGAACACACGGTGTGAACTTCTCTAGAAAACAGTGTTTTTGTCATGACAGACACTATGTGTAAATCCCAGCATGAGAGAATTTAGCAAAACAGATTGAAATGCTTTTTAGCTGCTTAGTCCCATCTTTTTTTGATGAGTAAAACAAAGAAAAGCCTCTCCAGTGTGCTGTTGTGTGGGCACTCAGATTTGTATCTCAGTTGATAAATATACACCACAATTGTAGAAATTGGTGCACGTCTCCTGCCATGGAAGTTTGTCATCTGCTTTGGTTCAAGGCCAAATATTTCCTCATTACACAATGTTTATGTGTGATAGCAACTCCACTGGATTAACTATGGATTTTACTGCATTTTGTAGCAGCACCAGAGCTGTCAGCGAGGTTTAAGATGTATCAGTCTGGCTTTTTTTGGCAGGGATTTTATCAGTGTTAATAGAAGTTTGAATGTCAAAAAAGGGGTGGGAAGGAGGGAGTGGCACACTCCTCCATTGAAATGCTTGTCACATTCCACAAAATTTCACAGTCCCACTTAGAAAACATTTTTCACTCCATTTCTTGTATGCTTCCTGAAAAAATTATTGCTTCAAATTTGACAGTAACTGATACTCTGATGGATCCATCAAAAACCTTCTCTGGCAGCATTACCATCACTGTGCAGTGCTCACATGACCAGCCTCAAGACCCCAAAGCACATTATAAAGAATGGAAATACATGAAGATTGAAGTCCTTAGCGAACAGAACAGACTGTATTTGTGGTAACATGAATAATGGTGTCAATTCTTCCTCAATTACTCTTTCATTTGATGTATCAAAAATAAAAACTAGTAACTGAGATTTCAAAACTCTTTTTTTCCTTTTAAATGGATCCAAAATTTCTAAGGCATGACAGCAACACCTACCCTAAACCCTACAGTTATTTCAGTACTATAATACTTGGCTGGCAGACGAGTGTGTGAGAACTATTGCAGACAAAGGGCTCCTATTACTACCAATCTGCAGGAGTCAAAGTACAGGGTTTATTTCAGCTGCTGAATAAAACACTGCAGCTCACAGACACACATCCTCAGGGGGATAGAAAAGATTCTAAGTGCCAGTACATATCCCCTTCCTTTCTTTGCTACAGGTACTCCAGAGATCTCCATGGGAAAATGGCATTTAGCCGGGATGGTATTTTTATGAGAGGATTACTAAGAGATAGTAAGTTAAGAACAAGCTTAGAAACAAGGAACTTTGGAGTTTAACAATGTCAGTGATGCACAATACAGCCCTAGTGAACGCTCTTATGTATTTAGTACCTCAACCGTTTCTTCTAAAAAGTGGGAAGGTAAAAATCAATAGGAAAAGTATAGGAATTAACACATGTTTATACAGTGGTCTGAAAATACATACAATTTATCCAAATATTGACCCTATTTTGAGCAAGACTGCAGAGTTGGAAATGAGTTTATAATATAACCAATACACATACATGTCATGGGGCTTAAAATTGCTCCAAAAGTACTCTGGGCTGAGTCCTTCTTTACATCGCAATGCTTGAATTACTGGATGAAAAATTGTTTTAAATGGTGCCATTAAATCTCCATTTCTCCAGATGGAATTATACATAGTCAACCCTTCCCCAACTCAAAGTCCAAGTACCTTTTCTGCTACTCCTGTTGCTTAAGATACGCTGGAGACAGAATTAAACCCAGCCAGTGCCCAGCCCAACTCCCAGTTCACAGTGCTTTCTTGGTACAGTAGGATAGGCTAATGACAGTCATCATAAATTTCATATTTCTTTGCTTTGTGTGTTTCATTCCCAGCTTTATTATTATTTGGAGACTGTACTTAAAGTTTTGAAGAGTGAAGATTGACAGACAAATACCATTTAAATATGAAGCATGCGCAAAGCCCGCCTGAATGTTTAACAAGGTCATTTTATTTCCACAAGCACAAAATAACAAACAGTTCTACCATGTCAAAATGGGCAGTAATTTTATTTGACAGCTAAGATTATGGTTTGGGTATGTAGTAGCATTTATTGGCAATCCTGCCAGTTGGATATGATTGTGAACTGAGCATAGTTGAGAAAAATGGGAACGCATTTCTTTTGTGACATGAAAGGCCTCTTTCAAAATGCTTCTTCAAATCAATGGATTTCTATACACTGCATGTATAATTCAGACCCACAGAGCAAAGAACCAACATGCACATGATTGACTCCCTATGCATTCCTGAATGCTAATGTCACTGCAATCAGCAGATAAAGATACAGAAAAAAAGACATTTTCCTTATTTTTAGATTAACAGCAGAACTCAAGATAAGTAAACTGAGTTTATGTTCCATTTTCCAAAACAGTTCTCCTTAAAACTTCAAAATGGAAAGCTTAGATATGAAACAAAGACATCTCATTTAAGTTGGCAAAAGCTTGCCCATGTTGCTCTTCATTTCCCTTTTTAAGTGACTTAGAGCTTAAATAAAAACAATGTCATTTTTTAAATTTGCAGTGAATACTAAATTAATAAACACCTTTTGGGAATGAATTAAATCTGTGTCAGAAATTATACTGTAGAAAAATAGTCAAAAGAATCTCCAATGTACAGGGCTGTAAAATATTAGGAAGTATTAAATAATATAGAAAATATTCTAGTTAATTAAGCTTACCTTTTCTTGCCAGTGTAATATGCCAATTATTGCCAGGATGAAAACGCAGACACCAATTAAGGCTATAGCTGTGAGCAGTACAATGTTACTTGGGGTCAAATACAGCTTGGCACTCCAGCTACACAAAAAGACAAAAAACCCAAGGAAACATTAATACCCTTCATTAAGAAGCAGAAAACAGATTTAACTTACAAAGATGAAAAGAACCTGTTGGGGTAAGACAGGTGACAACTTGGTCTACAGAAACGAGCAACTCTTACTTAGAGACTGAAGCTTAATGATGTTTACTTGGAAATATATGGCTTAATATAATTATTTTCAAGTAATACCATGTCTAAATGCAGTTTCTGTTTAACTTTTCACGAATGCCATGGATGTCCTCAGGGAATGAGTTTTTTCTCATTAGGAGATTTATCTCCCGCCCCTGCCTGGGACAAAGTAAAATGCATAAGAAAAACTTCCACAAAAATGCCTGGGGCTTGGGAACATGGAGAAGCAGGGGGAAATAAGCCAGTAAGATGCTTCCTCCACATGACAAGCTGCTCTTGGACAGGCTCATGGGGCCAGTTCTCTCAGTCTGACGTTTACCCAGGGACAACTGCAGTTCTAGGCAATATAACCAGTGGATTACGGCAGCAGAATGCTGGAGAGCAACAAAATTAAATATTATAAGGGCTTCTGGAAGACATCCCTCAAACAGTGTGGGGCCCTGAGGCCCAGTGAACACCCTTTTTGTACTACAGCTTCCTGTCAAGGGACAGCTGTCAGCAGCAGGCTCTGTGTTAAGGCAGCGCTGAGGCCTCTCAGGAAATAACATACCTATGTTAAAAAAAAATTAAGAAGTTTTTATTATGAAATCTGATTTCTTCTGGGGATTCTGTCCTCTGCTATACTCCAGTGTCCATAAACTCCCTTTATAGGAAAGCAAAAATAGTTTAAGGATGACAGAAATTTTTTTGTGCAACTCATACCTTAAAATACCTCCAGACTATAACTAAATTTTCATCTGGCAGATGTTACTTCTGTGGTTGTTAATTAGCAACTCAAGCAGCACATCACTTCTTAACTGTTATTTGTCCTATAGTAAAATTAACTGCTGAAACTGATGTCAGAATCATTTCTGCATGATAAATACAACTGACCTCACTGGCAGATCAAGCGGCAAAAAGCAGCTGGAATATCTGGCTAATGTTTTCTCTAATAGCAGGGAGAGAATCATGCTCTCTTTCTGGGATAAACATTTCATTTGCAAAGTGAATTCTGTGTTCAAGCTCTCTTGTAACCAAGCCATTCACCTTTACCTGAAGAAGAACATTCACACCTGCATCAACAGCTACTGCATTCAAACGGCTGAACCAAAGCTCTTCTATGGAACCACACAGAACTTGCATATTTGGTGCAACAAAAATGCTTAATTCAACCATTACCATGCTTTTTTGTAATTTGTCAGTAAGAATGTTGGTACATCTAGCAAATATTTACGGGTATTGAGCTGGTAAAACATTTTGCTTGTTTGTATGAGCTGGTAATAGATTTTGTTTCCGGGCACCATGTGAGAGTTTGTGTAAATACCCGAGATGGATCCTGCTCAGGGACAGAGGCAGCTGCATCTCAGAACTGGCCCCCTGCCCTTGTTCTCCAATTTTCTTTTATACAAGTAACTATTTTTAAACCAACATGTAATGCCTAATTTAAACTGTGTATTAATGTAATTTTGTGAAGTGCAAATCAAAATCATGGAGTTACCTTCGAGGAACATTATGAGGATAGGGAATGACTATAAGCTGGGAGTTTGGTATGATAGCTGTCCATTCCTGTTTTCTTATGGACTGAAAGAAAAACAAAGGCTCTGTCAATTCCTAACTAAACAATATACTTAAAAGGAAAGAAATTCTCTGTTGAAATATACAATAGGAGAAACAACCCCCTATTTTTTAAAAGAATTTTAAATATAAGAGATTAATCCCTTACTTTTGTTTAAACTTTTATTCTGAAAGCTCCAAAGTGCTTTAAAAAAACCCTCTAAAGAGTAAAAAGCAAATAACTATTTCTGACATGAAACACGGCATCTGCTTAAAAAGTACAAAGCAACAACATAATAAGGAAAGAAGAAAAGAATCAACTGTATAAAGGAGGCAGGCAAAGCAATTATCCAAATCAGAATTTGGTCAATTTGAGTACCTTACTTTTTAAAGTAGTACCATCAGATCTTTAAAGACTGGAAATGGTGAGAACCCCCCCACTTTCATGTTTCATCTGAAGATTAGAGAATCACAGTAATCTCCACCTCCCATCACACTGATCATGGTTTTATCACCGAGGCAGAAAGGATTATGTGAGTTCCAGGCTGGCCAGTCCAACCCCAGGAAAGCCTTACAGCAACTACAGTCCATAATAATTGGACTGTCAGATCTAATACCCATTTGCCCTACAAACTACATACCTGTGCTAACACTTAAGAGACAACTTCAGTCATCCTTTGGTCTTAGCATTGGCCTCAGAGCTTACATACTCCCAAACTCCAGGCATACATTGTTCTCTGGGGCAAACTTTTCTGTATTAAAACTTCTTTGATATTCTTACTTCAGAGACTTAAAATAAAGAGTGTCCCTAGCAGTATTTCCATCCAAACTCTTTAAGGAAAGGTAACACCATAAACATCAGCTTGACAATCTTAAATCTCAACTCACCTTTTCTCCTAGGGGACGAGGAATGCCAACATACAAATGGTCGAGGAAGTTGGCACTACGTCCCAAGCCCAGCACGTTGTAGGGCAACTGCAGAGAGTAATGTGCTGACTGGCTGAGCTGTCCAGCTGAAATAAAACCAGAAAAGAAGACTGAGCAGGTGAAAAAAATGCCCCAAAATTAACTGCCAAACCACCAACTTGCTAGACAAACACATGTTTCACAGTCAGTAATAAAAACGTTTAACAAAATTTTACTAATCATATGATTATTTAATTCTTAAAGGTTCAATCTCACATTTGCAAACTACTTGTGGGCACTCACTAGGAGAACAAGCTTAAATGATTATTTCTAGGAAAGACAATTCTTTTGAGCACTATTTATATGTTAAACCAAGCCTCCCTTATTTGTTACAAGTGGAGAAGAAATCAACTATCCACATTTATTTTGATATGATTAATGCCAAGTCTTTTGCCCCACTGATTTACAAGATCAGACTCAACATGTGAAAGTTCACTTTAATTCTTGTTAATCAGTGATTACTACTGAGTCACAAAATTAGCTATGTAAATTCTCATGAACAAATGTTCAAATAATAAATTGATTTAATGAAAACAGGATTACAGGGGCTGCAAGTTAATAAGAATTAAAGAAGAAACTGCAGGGGAAAAACCAGATTCTTGGTTTCTTGAAAAGGCAGTAGGGCAACAGACAAGTGTTGCAGCTACCCACAAGTTCACTGACATCCCATTTCCAAAGTATCCAGTTATTCCATTGAAATCTTGTAATCTTTTAATTTCTGGCAAACAGATTCAGATCCTCTGTAGATTCTTTGTTCATTCTCTAGAAAGCCTCTTAGTGAGTGATCTGGTTACACAGCAGGAACGGTATCAGCACCTCATAAACTGCAGGGAATCCAGCCCGGCTTAACAGAAATGAGTTCAAGAGATACTTGACAGGCACAAGTAGGTTTACGTGACCAAAAGGAAGTGTTTTTCGCAGGATGTGATGTAGTCAGTATTTCTAGAGCATCAGATTTTTCTCTGCTTTGACCCCTGACAGATTCTGCCTGAAACTGGAAATTATAAATACATGACAAAACACAACCGAATGTAAATTAAAGAACAGGAATTCACATTTTGTAATGAATTTACAGCCAACTCCTTTCTGCCTCTCCACACTCTCATCCAAGGCTTGATTCTGGAAGTTGGCACTTTGCTGTAGTATTGGAGGATGATAATTTTGAATTCCTCTTCAGTACAATGATTACTTCACGCTCTCTCTTTCTGACCCCCCCTGCCCTTCACCAGCTCTTGAGGAAGCCACTTGCCTTTTGCTGTCAGACATGTTTTGAAAGAGGCCTGTTTAATCATGAGGTAAATATTCCGTATTATTGTAGCCTTAGAGCTATGATTACTTTACTTTAAAAAGGAAGATAAATGTCAAATAAATACAGAGCTCCAGATAGATCTGAAAAATCAGCCTGATGCAGTTACCTCTTTATTAAGCTAAAATGCTATTAGTAAAAAAAACCAGTAACGGTCTTCCTAAAGATTATACATATTTTAGATTTACTTTTCCCCCGTGTCAACCATGTAATGAGCAAGCAGATGAGAAATATTTAAATTGGATTTGTACTTTCAGTGCTCTGTTATGAGGGCAAGGTGTACTGTGCACATTGTTAAATTTCTCCATTACGGAAGATGTGACACTGATGAGCAGCTTTTCTCTTTAAGGACAGGGATTTTTCCAGTAAGTTGAGATCTGAAGGTAGGATCTGAGTCCTGAGACTGCCCTTGCTTTGTCACTGCCTTCCCTGACATGATCTTGGCTAAAATGCTCAGTCTCTAGGTGTCATTTTCCAAATCTAAAATGTGAATAATTCCCAAATCAGAGGAAACATGTAATATCTGAAAGCTCTGATTACCAACACAAAAGTAACAAGGAACAAAGGTGGGCTTATTAAATTTGACTTAGTTATAAAAACAAATCAGGTATGTGTTACTTGATCATGGTGTAACAAAGAATTTTAAAATTTGGTTCACTAATACCGAAGGATTTTCCCCAAAAGAACAAAGTACTGCTGTAACATGTAACACTGAAAAGCTTTCAGAGTTACTTCTGAGTGAAATATTTAGGATCATGAAAAGACTGCAACTAAGATCTTGCTTTTTTCTTTCATCATACAAATGAAATGAATGTCAACTAAATTAAAGGAAATAAAAGAAAATGTCATATACTGTGTGCAGTCAACCTTAAAGAGGGTAGAGAGTCAGATACTGCAGCTGCAATTCTTAAAGCACTGAATAATTTCATGGCTACTAACGCTGGTTCTTATGCCTACTAAGATAAGGATAATGAAATCTTATGCTTCAGGATGTAAATAGATCATTTGCAAAGGTCAGAAAGGAATGTTTTCTACTACACAGCAGGCAGAAAATGTGCACATACCTATTTTTTTATTTGCCTTTAAAGTGGAAGGTATTAACCAAGCAGGATGATAGCATATAGAAGGTTCTAGTTTACATTAAAGCTGACTAAGCACAGGAGATCTTTGACTCTATTTCTTGCTTTACTCCCTCTATATCTATCATAAATTCTGTTTGATGCTTACTGAAATATTCCACTTAGAATTGCAACCAAGTAATTAAGAATGACAACTACTCATCTGAGAAACATAAAAGCTCTGAATCAATATGAAAAATAAAACGAGAAATTACAGAGAGTAGTGTCAATAGTTTATTGTCATATCTGAAGTTCTCGGTCACTGGTAATTAATTTACTTATGAAAATATTTCAGATTTAACTTAAATAGCAATTTGCCCTGTTGTAAAACTATTGTGAACAGCTTGTTCTGAGATAATTTGAAAATACTGTTGCATCTTCAAGGAGGAGGGTGGGATTTATTTCTTACACTGGAATTGTTCTTTAGGCTTTTGGAGGTCTGTGCAGGTAGATGGAGGAAGTGCCTGTTACTTCACAGTTTGTTTTGCTTCATCAGAAGACTTGTTACTATAAACAAAAATTGAAACTCCTCCTCCTGACCATGTTTTTCTTTTTGACACTACTTTTAAGACTATTCAACACTATGTCTTTTGCCCCATGCTTCTTGTTTCAAATCTGTTATTTCAAAGCATCCAGCTACCATGGGCTTTGGTGTCAGTGGATGTTTGTATTTTTGTTTCAAATCGTAAATCACTAAGTTTGTTGCTTCAAAAAACCTTGTGCAGACTAAAATCCTCAACATTTTTGGACACGGTTTTCAGTAGTTTCAGCCTGTCACAGATCAAATTTGTAAGAAATAGCTAATCTCAGGAGATTTTGCAGAGTTTTATATTCAGAAACCATCCTGGACACCTCTGAATCAATCTCCTTACTTTTGAAGTCTGGCATATAAAATTGGAAGCAATATGTGTCATTAACCTTTCCAAAGTCTTGTCTGAAAAACAGAGTGATGTGTCGTCTGTGACACCCACAGTCCTTGTTCTTTTACACCTGAATTAAGTCATTTTCCTTCTGTTCCCATTATCCTGATGTAAACTTGCTGAAAGCTCAAGGGTACCTGCCCTCCCCTGAGCTGAACTGTAACATCTTCAGAAGCTTATTTCAGGCAGCAGAAGCGCTTAAATGACGAATTTCACTTTCTGAAGGGGAGGTGATTGTGTTTACACGTAGAAGCAATGCCTTGTTTAAATAGCACTGATAAGATGGATTTATGAACAGCCTACCCGAACCTACAGAAATAGATGCACAATACTGATAGTGTTCAATCAGTTTAAATAAGCTTATTTTGTGAAATTAAATAGAGCAGAACGTACAAGATCACTACACAGAACTGAAAGACTAATGGAAAATGATTTCAAGCTTGTGGTTTCCTGAAGCACCATTCTTATAATTTTTTAATTATGATTTTCTTGACAAAATATCATTTGCATTTAAGTAGTCAATTAAAGCCATTCAGATTAATTCAAAATACAGTAATATTTAGGCTTTCAAAAGTTCCCCAAAATTCAATATACTAGGGCTGAAAAGCTAAATGTATTTTCATAAATAAAAATGTTATGTCATTATTTCTTCCAGTTGCTACATTGTCCTCTAATTTGCAAAATGATGTATTTACCAGAAGCCTTAATACATCCACCACAATAGTAACTGAAGGTATTTGTGAAATGTGAATCAGCTTGTCAAAAAACCTGAAAAATCTAATGGAGTTAGAAAATGTAACAAGGAATTGCTTAGTTTTAGATACACATTATTTTTACATTTTGACAATGTAGGCATCTTTTCTGGTAAGAAACCCAGTATCTGAGTTGTAGCCCTTAGTGTCAGACTTTCGTACCATCACCTACCTTAATACTGAGGTCAACACAGCAATGACTGCTTTTACATAGATTAGAAAAAGTAAAAATTATTCCAAAAAATGCCATGCAGAAGTTGCCTGGATTGCTGCATGGCTGAGAACAACATGCACTCAACAGCTGGAATGAGACAAAGCCAGTTCAAGGTTTAAGCACCATTTCCCAGCGAATGTGTGTCACTTCAGCTGCACAGTTGAAACACTACAGTGATATTTAATTTACAGTCATTCCTGGTATTGTGCTATGTTGCACAAAGTGTTTTGCCATCTTTTGAAGCTGGCAGCACTTTATTTTACTTGAAAATATGCCAAAACAACTTACAGCAAGAGAAAGGGAAAACATAACTGATAGTAATTACAGACCCACGGAATATGCTTAAGAATTTACAAAGCAGCTTTCAGAAAAAAAAACAAAAACACCAAATAAAAGCCCAGCAACTTCAAACTTGAAAGCTTTTTAGAAAGTTGGAGAATTTGATTTCCTTGGCTTTAGTTGACAGCTTTACTTCAGTTCCCTTATTACTGCCTTTGGAGTTGTAGGTCACTGGCTGGAAAAAAAAACAGTGGAGAAAGAGCTCTTCTTCTGCTTAAAATTATACAGTGGTAACTCCAGCTTTCTGGGGCTGAGGGTGTTTCCCTGTTCTCCTCAGCTGGTTGCCTCTTTTCCTTAGTCCACCCAATAGAAAATTCCAGATTAATGCAGTACACAACTTCATCTCTCAACCTTTTCTGCAATACCTTATTTTGGAGTCCTAGAAATAATATGGGAAAGGGAATTCAAAGTGCACACTTGTGACTTTGACACCAATGGCTTGCAGTGCTGCCAACAATCTTCTGCAAACCCAAACCTGATTCATTTGTATCAGAATATGTATTTTCAAGAAAGATAACTCTGCACCATAAAATTGTAGAAGTAAAAGTAGTTAAGTCTTTAAAACCCCTCAAACGATAAAATGATCATATTGCTGATATTCCAACCACTTGCACGGGGGACAGCTGTGTCATTTGTAATGCCTAAATATCTGAGATGAAGTAATATTGCATGCAACAAGTTCAAATAGTTTTCTAAACAAAAGAGAGAGTTATATAGAAAAACATACTAGCAGGGTATTCCCACCTATAGCAACCAGAAAATCTCTCTTAATAGAATCCCACTATTCAATTATTGAATTATTCCAGCTTGTTCTATGAACACACTCTTCTTTCTTTATAGTGGAATTCTACAGAATTAACCCTGCAGTGTCAAATGGCCATTGAAAATAAGCTTACTTTGCTTTTTTTCTGGTACATATTGCAACGTTTATGTTTAAATTCGTGACTATAAAGGCTGCTAGACATTTGTGTTCACCTCACAATTCAATTTAGTTAAACAGCAGGAGAACTCAATGCAACAACAGGGAAGAGTAAGCAGATTTCAAAAAACCAGAAGGGCACGACTTCACAGCATGTGAAAGGTCATTCTGCCATGGAAGGTTTAAAACAAAACAAAGCAAACCCAGCAGAATGAAAGAGCTGTGACATGAGAGCTGTGAAGGCCATCAGTCCACACAGCTTCAGTCATACAGATGCTTAAACAAATTATGACTTGATCCATATGAGCCATTCAATGAAACTGCTCATATGATCACCTTATGCCCACATGTGGATATGGATCTTTGAGTATACCTTAAACATTAATTGTTCTGTTGTTCCTGGCCCACAGGATTAGTATGTTTGGTAGACACAAGCTGCAATTATGACCTTATTTATTTCAAACTCTATCAGTGTATTTCTACTTCAGAGAGAAAATTAAGATGTCCATAGCATCGGCTGACACACAGAAGATATTCTCCCAATAAAATCCAATGAAAGCATGGAAATGCAGATGTAGAGCTGAAAATCCTGGCTGGCACTCATACTTAACTGTGGGATCTCCTTAACAATAACAGCTCCAAGAGAGATGGGGAGTGGAGAAGGCAGATCACAGGAAATGGATTAGAAAGCGCGGCTTAAATTTGAGTTTATGCACTTCCCCCAGACTTACACCTGGAGCTGACCTGATCTCAAGCACAAAATTCCTTAAATATTTGAATAAGCTGTTGCAGTTGATTTTCCTTTCAGGGAGAGAAGGTCTGTGGAGATATTAACCACAGATGTAAGGCCCAGTGCTTCTCAATTCTAATGCTCACGTTGGCAATTGCTGTTCCCTGTAGCTAATTGAACAGTATTTCTTGTTGTAAGATTACAAGTGAACTGAGCAATGGGAAAGTAAAAGCAGAGAATACACGCTAATTATTATTCTGATATCTTTTAACAACATACTGGAACGTTAATAGGAAAGAGAACAATTTTAACAATGTTTTTAAAAAAGCCCTCATAATTATGCAAATTTCCTGTCGTTAAGGCTTGGCAGATCAAAGGACCTTAAAACAAATTAGATAAGGACAGCCATATGGGCCTTTTTATTTTACTCTTTGCATGAATATTGCCTACATGAAAAGTACCCTAGTTCACAACTAAAGTCCTGCAGAATTTAGGACATCAGAAGCAGAATGGGGACATTGCTTTGAGCACTTTATGATTTCCTGAAGCCCAGGGCTGGAGGGATAACTTAAAGTGACTGGTTTCAATGGTCCTGCCAGTACCTCTTCCTCAGCTGAGACCATCCCTAGAGCCAATAAATAACATCAGCTGACTTGGAGGGGGGACATAAAGAGTAATTATGAGTTTAGTTTTATTAGAAAAAGAGCTATGTTTTTACTCACATTATTTACTGGGAAAGGGATTGATTATTTTAAAATTTTTATTATCTCATTATTTCTTTCAGATAATTAAAAGTTTCAGATATGGATTGTTCCATAATATTATATAAGGAATGCAAATAAGTTGATGAAAATTAGTTTTAAAATAGTACATTGATGCCATACTTTAAAAAGCTTAATGCAGAAAAGATGTAGGTTTATACATGGCCCAAAAATGCCATGTGGATTTGATATTACCTACCAAAAAACATTCCTTGATGTATTTATTGATAGTCAAATAGAATAGGATTATGATGTAATGGTTGTTTCAAGATAACAACCTGTAGGCCAGGAATTGTAGTTAGAACATTTACTGAATTTTACAAATAGGACTTGCAAAAGAAGAAAGTGTAGCTAAAAACTTAATGTAATACCTTCAGAAAACATGACTTTGAAAAGTTCTTGCAGGAATTATACAGTCTCAAAAAAATCTATGAATTTATTAGAGCTGAGAAACTGATCAAAGGCAGCATTAGAAAATTCCCTGTAGCAATCTTGCTACGGTCATAAATGCACTTGGAATTCATTACTATTATTTCCTAATGTCAAAACAGAAAAGGAAATTCATCATGTCTGGACTCTGTTAGGTTTTTATTATTGTAAATATGGTAGCAGTGAAGGTAATATAGCAATATTAAATCATAGTTGATAGCTGTTCTTAAATTGTAAAAACATTCAATTTCTAAAAGCTCTGCCCTCCCTAAAAATCCCAAACAAACAAACAAACAAACAACAAAGTCATAACCAAACAAATTCAGCAAACCCTAAAGATAATGCTTAAGAAAAATGTATTTGTTTTTGTTCTTGGAACAGAGAAACAAACAAACAAAAAAGTTAGGAAAACGATACATGAAATGGATCCAAATTTAAGCTAGTTCTATTCCACAAAGATATAAGGATTTCTAAGATAAGTGCATTGTTCCATGCCACAGAGGAAGAAAAAACATCACACTTCCAAGTCAGAGATTGTGTAAATATAAATAAGTAGTAAGAGCTAAAAACTTCTCTGACTACATGAACAATGAAATTAAATGAGTATAATTAGACTTAAACAAAGGTCATGTTGTTTTTCTGATTTATAGACAATTTATAGCACTTCTCTAAAGAAGAAGAACAAAGGGCAGTTTGATGTTTTTGCTAATGTGTTTCTTAGGCAAAAGATGTCTTTTTTGTCACTTAGACAGAGTTACTCATCAGTATTCCCGACTGGGATTCACAAGTCACGTGGCCAAAGGAAGTAGGAAGCTGTGCTTGCAATTAGTTAGTTTAATTCCCATGGGTGCACCAAATTTAGGCAGGCCTGCAGTAAGTCCCAGTGAGCCTGAAGGAATAAATACATTGCACTCCTTTACACCCATGATTTCTTCGTTTAGATGCCCTTTTACCCAGTGAATGCACTCACTGAACTTGCAGTGGCAGGCTGGAAACTTTTGTAATATAGAATTTGTAGGAGTTTCCAGTAGCTCTGACAGCAGTTCTTGGGAAGAGCCCCAAAGAGGACAGAGGAGCACTGCAAGTACAGTTAACAACACAAGAGAATTAATGATGTCCCACTCTTTACTAAGCCATGGACTGCATTCCAAACATTTCTATTTTTGTTGTTTTGAAAAACACGTCTTTCAAAAAAGGAACAGGTACAACAAAATTCCTTGTCTTCAACAGCCTATGTCTTACTAGTACCCTACCAGAAATTCTACTCTAAAACCAATATACAACACGGAAGCAAAAAGAGGACAAAACTCAAGATAACCAAACATCAAGAACAGAAGAGAGAAGGCACTCCAATGTGGATTAAAGTCATATGGATAACACAGTAGGAATCTACAGAAACCTGTCCTGAGGAAAATGCCATAAAAAAAAAAAGGGTAGAAGCTGTGAAATAAGGGATGTTTGAATACGAATTCTGTATGTTCCTGTATGGAAGCTGCAACACCTTGAGCCTTATCTTCTGTTTTCCCATACACCCTCCGCAGTGCACGGAGCTTTGCCCTGCTGTGCTCCTTTGTTCCTGCTTGGACAAGAAGATTTCTGGCTGTGGCTCATTGCAGCTGCCATATGCTGACTACATGGCCAGTCTGAGGGCAAAACCAGACCAAACAGCTGTTCATCTCTGACTCAAGTCTTCTCCTCATGTGGAATTTTGTCTCCGACCTGACTGATGACTTTTAGGGAATTCGTAGGGTTTTATTTGAGGCACATATGCTCCAGCTAAGATTGACTTAAGTAAGGTAGTGGATTCAAGAGTAATTAGGGATCACAACCAACCACAAAGACAGCAAACTGAGGACAGTTTCTCATCCACAGGAATTGAGGTTTTTGAGGGATAAGAGAAAAATGCTGTGTAGACCTTTACCAGCACACTCTAATTTGTGCCTTGGCTCTGACAAAGCTTCATCCTGGTAACTGGCAATAAGGGGCTCTGCCAGTCCTCACCCAGCACTGGCTGCCCGAGGGCTTGGGTTGGAGGGTCTAAGGGAGTGCAGTGTAACTAAACATCTCTGAACTCATCAGGGGGTTTTAAATGTTCCCAACCAAATATGTAAGCTCTTCTTACATTTAGCTTATGAGCAAACTTTCAGAGAGATGAAGCTGAGCGTACAACTGGCAGGATTATTAATTTATTAAAATGAATTTGTGCAAAAATTAGAAAAAACACCCTGCATTTTCACATTAATTATTAGTTTGATTAAAATATAGGCTAGTACTTTCAAGCTTTCAAACCCATATTTAAGCATGTATAAATACAGAAGTGATACAGAATACCAGGATATGTTTTTGCATCTATCTGGTTTGTATTTCAGGACATCTTCTTCCTCTTCAATTTTTTCTAGGGTGGAATAAACAGTCCTGAGCACACTATTCAAGGTGAGAGCATTACCATTGATTTAGATTGATTTAGACCTTAACATGTCAGCATTTCCCCCCCTAAAATTATTGCTATGATTTAAATTGGTGTTATACAGAAGTCAGTCTTCCCAGTGCACTGCTGAAAGCTTTTTTTTTAAATCAGTGTTTAATTTGAAATGAGACTGGAGTGACAGATGCAGGTGACTGTCACCCTGGGGAAGGAGCCACAGTAGCACCACTCACAGACATGCACACTCTGATCATGTTTCAGCTGCCTAAGCAAGAAGTGAGTCCTTTATAGTCCTAAGATTAACAGTCATAAGTTAGACTAACAGATCACTAAGTACCTGTGTCTTCTATGAGCCACTAGTGCACACTCAGGAAGGCAGCATCAACCCCAGGGTATTCTAACACCAGGCCCTGCTTGGACCATGGCCTCATGGATTATTCTTTTTTTGACTACTTGTTTTCTGCAAACTGAGGCATCTGCAATATCTCAGGCCATTAAACCACTAGTTAAGCTATGTTTCATGAAGCACTTCTTCCCGTTTCCTAATGATTCTTTGATACCTTGTAGTTCTTTTATTACCAGAAAGGATGCAGCCATTCCCTCTCCAGCTTCCTTAGGCTACTCATGATTTTATTTTGTTTGTCTGACAGATGTAGTTAACAAATCCAGACAAATACATCCTGTATTTACTGGATATTATCCTGATCCTTTTTCATACGGCTACTATGATTCTGTTTAGGTATTTCAAGGCCACTGTTGTTTCTTAATACATAATTGCTTAGGAACTGACAGAAAAAGTATATAATTAGAAGCTTATGCTATTTCACAAACTGATGATATTGTACCCAACAATTTTTCAGATACAGCCAACTGTTCAAACCCGACCGGCACAGAAGGGACAGAAGAAAAAATAAAGCAGTTGCAATATTTCTAATAAAAATGCAATCTGTAAAGAAAGAAGAGAAAGTTGGGAGGTTTTGGCATTGTAAACCGAAGACACTATCCAAAACCATTCCCATTTCACTCTGAAAACTTTCCAGCTCTTTAGGTTGCTGAGAAGTATGTATATATGTGTATTCTCATGATGAGATTATCTTACCTGACCCATTTTTCAGGTAGCCATTTGCATCTACAGTGGTGTACATGATGTAAGGACCAGGCTGATTAACTCCAAAGGGCTATGAGGGGGGAAAAAAAAAAGAAAGAAAAAGGCAGGCAAAATTTTAGGAACAGACAAAACTATAGTAATTAACAGTAAAGTGAAGAAAAACATTTCTACATTAATAATTTATTTTTTATATTGTAATTAAAAAATCTTGCAACTGTTTTGGTCATAGTTTCTCATGGAGAAAGCAATACTGTTCAGTCCTCTGGCAGAAGGCTTAATGTTTCCTTGGAAGCTACAAGTAAAATAAAAAACCCCCAAAAATTCAAAGAATTAACTGTATGTTCTCAAAAAGCAGAACTCATTTGATGCTGTCTGGGAGAATGCACAGTCTTGATGGTATTTCTGAACTGAAAAATACTACACAAAGTCCAATTTTTTTATCATTACTTAGCAGTGTTTCATTTAATTCATGAAAATGATTGAATAGTTACTTGTCAAGTGGTGGTATGTATTTTAAGCAAAATTCTCTTGAGGGAGAAAATGTAAAAATGTACTTAAACATCAAAGCACAGTCATGGGGAAAAAAAATAAATAAAATAAGTAAATATCCAAGGTAGTTGTGTATTACTGAGTGATAAACCAGAACAAATACACCTAAGTAAGAAAGGTTTGGAAACAATTACCTGCTATGGTGGGGAAGAAAAAGGATGGGGAACAACTCTAAGAATAGATTTAAGGAAATTTTTCCTTTTTTTTTTTTTTTTAAATGCCAGATTCAAGCTGATATGAGGGCATCAAATCCAGTAAAGATATTTCAAATAATTTACAGAAAGAACACTAAAAGAAGTGCCATGCCCCAAAAAATAGTGAGTTCCAAACCCTAACAATAAGTGATAATGATGACAGATGAGATCAAAGCCTGAAAATAATAACTGATTAGAATGAAAGTAAGGAGACTACAGAGATGATGTTAATGCAGGTCTATGAAAGATGAGTAAGTAAGGTGAAATTTAAATTTTTTTTGGTGCCAAATAGCTGTACTCTGGCATAATATACTTTATGTTACTTTCTGACAGAGAACTTCTCGTAAAGCCGAGGCAATAGTGTTTCAGTGATCTTGATAATGAAATAATCTGTTGTGAAGATTTGCTTTTTAAACCCTCCCTACTTTTGTAATTAAGCCAATAATACTATCAAACCTCATTATTTTATAACAGAAATTAAACTCTATGTCTTAAAATAGGCTCAAATAAAACGCTGGTCCCACAGGAAGCAGTTTTTCTATTTTCAAGTCAAAATTCAATTTGATGTTTTTGCAGAGCTAAAGTGCTACTGCTAGTTCTGATTCCTCTAAGTTCCTCTTTCATGCCAACTTTCACAGTGAACACTGCTAAACAATTGGCTAATTGGAGTTTGGTGGGTGAGTTGCAGGATCTCTGGAGATGCAAATGTGTATGGAACTATCTGCAGAACTACCAGAGCCCAGTGCATTTCCTTCCTTCACTGCACCCACTACTGCAGTTTAGTCCCAAAGTGGCTCCGTGGCTGAATCTGCCCCATAATCAGTTTTGCCTGGACTTTCTAAATGTCCAGAGCGAGACTTGGCACAATACACAGTCTGGGCATCCAGCTGGATTACCCAAGTTTCCCTTGTGCCTGGGATATCCCAGCCCCCCCAGTGCTGGGTAACAAAGCCCCTGCACAATCCGTCAATTGATTTCAGCTCTGAGCAGGCAGCTGCCCAAAGTTCTGGGTCTCAAAGACACAGAACTTGGCCAGTTGTGATTTGGATTACACATTCTTCCAGTCAATAAGTCTTTTATTATGTTGAGAGTTTTTGGTATAATTAAGACTTCAGCTTATTTGAACCTAAATACTAATGCAGAATCATAGTTCCACTTACTGTTATTTTCCGAGGACAGTCATTAGAACAGAGGCCGCTGAGAACTGCAAAAACAAGAAGTGAGCTTGTAGTGTTTCTGTTCACAAGCCATCTTGGAAGCACTATCTCTGAAACCTGGTAAAGTCTAGAAATAGTGTCAGGTATCCACTAAAACACACAGAAAAGAAATGTCTTCTATGTGACTTATGTTAATGAATAACATTTCCCAATCTGCATAAAGTAAACTTCTTGGCAGAAATTTATCAGCTGGTCATTGTTTTATCCCACCTCAGTGGTTAACCAACTTCATAAGGAGAGATCTGCCAGTTAAAAAAAAAAATCTAAATTAAAACATTTTTACAATAGTGGACTGTACATTTTATTCATTATTCTTCATTTCTAACTATTGAAAATACTGGCAGAGATTCAGCTTTACTGTTTTAACTGATAAAAAGGTAAAAGGCTTTTCATTCTACACAAAGCATAGTTTTGGAACTTGATTTAAAGCAATTCACAAAAGCTGTAAAAAACAAAAATCCCATTACCTATTTATTCTAATAATTCAAAAGTATTATAAGCAGATATGTATAATGCTACTTAATATCTAAAGCGTGTGATAGTTTTTCAATTACTTGTTTAAAACTTACTAGTTTCAAAAATCAGTTGCATTCAGGAATCTGTTAACAACTAAGCAACGGCAATGAAATCCATCTGTTCTGTAACCTAGAACATCCTGTCACTGAGTATTAGAACAAAACAACAAGAACCACACACACAAAACAATCTAAGGTCTCATTCTGATGCAAAATTTGGACTGTAATGACAACAGTTTGGTTGAGCAGCAGGTCTGTAATGGCCGTGGGCAGGGAAGAGGATACACATCAGGTGCTGAAGCCAAGGGAAAACATTACTTCTCCATGAGTTATGGTATCCCAAAGCAAGTGTGGCAGACAGAAAATGAAGGTTTGGACCAGATTTGAGGGCAGGTCATCCTAACCACCAAAAGTTTTTTAAAGCACCTTCTGTCTACTTTAAGGCTGCATGGAGTTTAGGGTACAAAATGTCTGGGGTCAGTGAAATACTGAAAGTTGCATGTAAGATGTTCACAGTCCAATTAGAAATCATTCCTTGTGGGAGTCAGAAATGGCACTCCTCTAGTGAAGGAATTTTTCTAATATTTTGTGGGTGACTATTAACAACTGTTGACATTCCCAGGTTACCATTCTTTGCTTGCAATTTCAAAATATTGAAATTTCCAAATATAGTAAAATCCAATATTTTATACAGTCCAAACCCCCCCAAAAGTCTGGACAGGTAAGAATGTGTGGCAAAGCAGAATTTGAAGACTATATGTATCTACAAACAGACTTTTAAAGCTATAAGCTAATTTTATCTGTTATATATAAGTGTGTCTGCAACTGCAACCAACTCTTCTCATTTTGAGGCATAAAGAAACACTGAAATTTGCTGTTTGGTTTCACTCCTGAACAAATTACCTGACCAAGTAGATTTGACATCAGTTATAATGAGCAAAGCTGTTCTCATTGTCCATATGCCAAATAAGTGAACACAATGCATTTATTGATGCACTAACTCCACAAAGCAGGTTTTGTTAGAAATACTGTCCCCTGTATCACAGTAAAAATATTTTTAGACACTCATTAATTCCTATTTCCTGGGCTTTCTATGCAAAAATACTCACCCCCTAAAAGGGTGCTAAAAAAAGACTTGCTCCAGTTTTTAAGATAGATTTACACTGAGTGAATCAAAAAGCATGTTGCAAATTACTCCTTTCCCCATTAAAATATCACAAAATCATAATTCTGATATGGCTTTGTGAAGTGTAAGATTTTTTCCAGAGGATTTGCTGCATGCTTTTGGGAATTACACTACCCACATATGGTATTATTTAAAAGAAGGCTCCAATCAACATGATAAATTATTACAGGCTATTACTATGAGAACAGAGCTCAGGTTAAGGAGCCAAGTAATAAATGCATCAGTCCCCAGTATAAACTGCAGTGCTGTTCCCCTTATCATGTGCAGAATATGTGCTTTAGAAGGATTAGATGCATTT
Organism: Corapipo altera; assembly: GCF_003945725.1. Classification (NCBI taxonomy): domain Eukaryota; kingdom Metazoa; phylum Chordata; class Aves; order Passeriformes; family Pipridae; genus Corapipo; species Corapipo altera. The sequence continues at coordinate 3,046,147 of NW_020884894.1, read as the reverse complement.
AACACGAAGGTAAATACAATTTTTGAACTTCTAGTTGTTCCTGTTGAGCTTTGTCCTCATAGGCTCCCATACAGTCTTATTTTTAACTCATTCTCAAAAAAACCAAGGAAGTCAGATAAGCAATGAGCTCAAAGCTCAACACCTCTGCAGCTGAAGAACAGGGCAGGGCATGCAATTTGAAAATCTAATTGCTCTTAATTATGGATATCACAGTCTAACTCCAGCCTTTTAAAGCAAGTCTCCCATTAATTCCCACACCCTGGTCGTGTTCATTCCCATTCTGTGCTTTTCAGGTAAGGTGTGTTTTGTGCCTTTTAGACTGAAACCACCAAACTGATTCACACATGGGAGCAAACTGACCCTCAGAACGGACCATGCAGTATAAATAAAACATAAAACACTCCAGTAGTCACTGAAATGAAATCAGCCCATTTTGAACAAGATTCTGCAGCATTTCCACATGACATAGACAAGAATTCCAGCAAAGTAGGTTTGATATGGCAGAGGCACAGCAAAAAAGACAGAAGTCCCTGCTGGAAGAAAACACTGGAACCACTCAAGGCACAGGTGAACATAAGTGCCCTTGGCTACTGTTTCTCAGAATAGGCAGTCACTGTGGACAAGCAAAGCATAGTCCTTAAGTCAATATTGCTGTAATTTCTCTTGGTTCCTTTCTGTCTCACCATGGTATATTTATTTATATGTGGAAGCATCATCACATTTTTTCCTCCAATTAGTGAACTATGAGCTAATCTTCCTCCAAATTTTAAACAGCATCACACAATTAAAATAATAATATTTAAGTTGAATGAAAGATACGTGTATATCTATCACAATTTTTATACTGACAACACTGTTATGTGAGGAGGTAAGTGGAGGTATTGTACAGAAGATCCACAGATTGGGCCTCTTGTGATCAGCTACTCCAACCCTTTCCCTCAAAACCTATTAAATCTATGAGACAATTTCTTAATCTAGTTGTCAGGACCTCTAATGCCGGTAGCTGCAGTTTCTCCAGACAAATGGTGGTCAGAATTACTTTGGATTTTAATAAGTAAACTAAAATAAAAACAAAACCCCTTTGAAATGAAAAAAAACCCACCTAATCCAAGCTCAGATTTTGCAATGAGAGATTTCTGCAGTCCCTAGTATTTCCCATTCCGTGTTTTTTCTTTTCTAAAATTGTCATACACAGAGCATTAACATAATGTTTTCATACACAAAGGTTTAAATATTCACATTCTTCTCAACATCCCATTTTGACTTGATTATACAGTGATAACTTACCAATAACTTTAACAAAATAGGCATCTGCTTCAAAGTTATTTTTCAATGTATGGATGGCAAAGTCCTTGTTGGAGTAGCCTTTGCTTAGCACAATGATATCCAAGATTCCCTAGAGGAAAAAAACCCCAAGTTTACATTAGAATGCTTATTTACTCTCAGTAACATCCAAATTTAGCAAACCAATTCTCCTAGAGACACAAAGAAAAAAATACTGCGCAGCAAAGTTTACAACTTTACTAATTTTAATATCTTTCAAAAATCTTTTAATAGAATCCTAATTTTAAGACAGAGTGGTCCACCCCCAGGTAATCATGTGCTGCAAAGCCAATGTTCGTGCAGAGCAGCCTTCCCGGGGCACAGGGACAGGCACAGCCACACAGAGACTGTTTCCTGGGTAAAGAGCTGAACTTACATCTTCATATATGTCAAAGAAAGTCGCTACCACTGCGTCTTTGATCTGGTTTAGATCTGAGAGCTCCCAGAACACTTTGAACATGCGACGGACACTCTTGCAGCTCACGTTGTTGCAGGGGACATTTTCTAGTAAAAATGCTTGTTGATTGCTGTAAAACACACATGTATATAAACCAATTTATTATTGATAAAATCTAAATAACAGACATTACAAAAATACTGTAATTAAATAGTTTAAGTGTGCTGGGGTTAAATATAATAACAAAGCTAGCAGCCCCTGGATACTTGAAAATCCGTAAGAACTTTACAGACAGAATGACAATCATTATGTTGTGCCTGATTTAAAACAATGAATACACTAAATAAATGGGTCCAAATTAGCAGGAATAATTTAATTACCATCCACTCAAAGGACTAAACATAGCCTTACTTTATTTTGAAACAAGTACAAGTGCACTTATCAGCCATTTTCCTTAATCCCTCCATGGTCCTGCAGCTTAAACACTATTCAAAACATGTCCATGCTTTTTCATTATTTTATGACAATCTCTTCCCATCCCAGCTCCACTAATAAATTTTCTTACATGTTGCATGATGTTTTAAACAAATGTAAGATTAAAGCAAATCTCTATTGGTATGATTTCCATGGTTTCAAAGTAAAATATAAACCACAAACCCCAGCCGAATAGCGCAGTAAAAATAGGATAAGAAAAACCAAACTGGGCATTTGCTGAGGTATAATGAATCCAGACACAAAGACAGGCTGCAATACTGAAACAAGGAGCAAAGAAACGAACCAGAGTAGTTGGTCTAGTGGAGAAAAATGTCCCTTGTAAAGACTATACTGAATAGGCGCCGTCGGTCAGTGGGACACACGAGGTTCACACACGGAGGCTGATGATCAGCACTATTACACACTGTCCCTGAGACTTTATCAGTGCTACTGGAACTGGGAAAACCTTCAGACTTTACCAAGCAGGAGTCCAACTCTTTGGGCAGGTTTGTATCCTGGGAGCCAGCTAGAATCCATCACTGCCTTGGCAATGGCAATAGATGAAGTTTCCTCCTCTCCTTCTGGGGGCAGAGCCAGGAGCCAGAGCAGACAGTGCTCTGCAAAGCCAGCTGAGCGTGTCAGAGCCCAGGGCAACAACCAAACCACGTCCTCAGTGTGACCTTGGACATGCTGCTGAATGGATGGGGACAGCAAGGGGGTTCTCTGTGTCTTAGTGGCATCCAGTGCCTCCAGGATGCACAGTCACAAACATGCACACACACAGGCACTGCTCCTTAGGAAAATTACTTGAATTAATGCACGGCCAAAATGAAATGGGGTAATCTGCAACATTTAAGATGTTGTATTATCTGTATCTGAGAACTCAGAATCATAATTTGAAAGTCTTCAGTGCTCACATTCATTTCATGTGTTACCTAAGTATCTACATCAGAATAGCCAACTACAAGTTGTGACAACCTGAGCAAAGGAAATTGTTTCAATTTCTCTTTTTCATCTCTTGACATACACTTTTTTAAAATTTGGAGGAAGTTTCGTGAAGATTCTTTCAGTTCAGATTTTTTAAAAACTGCTAGAAATTATCTGGATGATAGTTATTTAAAAGACAAAAGACTGTCAAGCTTGCCTTACACTCTGTGTACAGAGTATTGTTCAAATCTAAATTATAAGCCTTGTGAATGGATCGACACAAGAAGTTTATTTACTACAGGAACGTTTTTTATTTCCTTTCCTTGCATCTGCACTATGAGAAAAAAGAAAAACATTAATCAAAGTAGCTCCGAGCATGGAAATGCCACTTTCCTTCATCCTTCTGTATCAACAAGAGAAACAGAAGACAAACAGTAGGAAATAAAAAGCAATGTCAAAACCTAAACAGATGCTGAAGACCCAAGAAGTGCACTGTAGAAGAGCCATCTTGTAGAGGAAATAAATAAATTCATAGATGTAGAACCTCCTGTCCCACGTGCTACATCTCAGCAAGGGAGGAGGAAATCTTGGTGTGTGGCTCGTGCAGCAGCAACAGGGAGTTGCAGGGCCTTATTGTCTGCAGAAGGAAGAGCAATCAGCTCTTTGCTGCCTCCTCACCTCTTCAATTCTCTCTTGGAAGAACTCTTGACATCTGTATTTAGCCTATGAGCTGCCAGTTGAATCCTTGTATTATTTAAACCTTTAATAGAGAAGCATCCCTAGAATCAAAGTATCTACCTCCACGCTTTATTTCTCCTATATACTACAACTAATAAGAGCAACTTTATGACCTTCCTATTATTTTGAACCAAATTTTGAAGATTTACCATCAGTAAAAATCTCCCTGTAATGAAGATGATCATCTGCATCCTGAAAATGATGCCCTTGAAAGCCTATAAAGACAGACACTGCTGTAATGGTAAAACCTTAAAAATCAATGCTAAGGTGCTATTCAAATGTACAGGAGTCAATACCAAACAATTCAGCTTCAATACTGACAAGAGAGAGAGAGCAAAAGAACTCTGCCCTTCACATGCTATTTGCAGCCCTCTAATTATTTAGGTATACACACCAATGCAGAATGGCAGCTAAATTTTCTACTTCCTGCATAACTTGATACTTTGGGATAGAGTTGTCTACAATTTGGAACCTTCTGACCAAAGTCATCTATGCTTCAAGGTAAATAACTATGAGTGGGGCTTAACATCAAAGAAAGACTGAAGACTTATCTCAGTTTTATATTACCATATTTCTTTGCAATTAGAATTAAATATTTACTACTAATTTCATACATCTCTCATGCTGTCAGTTTAAGGTTAGTTCATTTACAGTTATACTGGGGACATCGAGATGACTTATATCTCACTCCAGACATTCAAAGTAATTGAATTTGCCTCTGCTTTTTAGATTTGCTCAATTACAAGGTGCTCATCAATCCTACATTTAAGAGAAGTCCTCTATCCAACCTTAATTCTGACAAGTGACAACTAACAATGATTTAGGAAGAGATAATTTGGTCAAATAAGAGCCCTTTCATATAAAGGATTAATACATATACATTAATTTAAAACTGAGCATGAACACCTAGAAAACTTTCTAGAAGTCCATCATACTCAAAAGTTAAACTGTCCATATCCAGTTGTTTTTCATCTCCAAGTTTCAGTCTTTACTGTTATTTATCAACAGTGTCAGACAGCGATAAGGTATTTCCAATTTTACCAGTGAAAAACATTCCCTTTGAGTAAGAGTGGAATTGAAAAGACTTAGATTACATGTTTGCAATGCAAGATGCCAATTATTAGCATCTAATTGGAAACAAGTGTTAAACAAAATTTGTTTCATCTAATTAGATGGGAGAAAGGTGTTTATAAACTCATATACAGTAACTTACACTTTCAATGCCACCAGTCAATTAAAAAAAACCCAGCATGTGAAAAAATGAATACATTTATGTAAGACAGGAAGTACAGATGAACTAATTAATAATTACTGATAAAATCCCTTCACTTATTATTATTCTATATACACACATCACTTCTAATACAGAATTCATGTATGTATGTAGCCTGAAGAAAAATTTCTGGACTTGAATTCTTATGTGCAGGTTTTGACTCAAGTCAGAAGTTAAAAGAACATATAAACATACTGAACATATAAACATGTAAGAATCTACTGTGAATTTAGCATCTCCACCTGTTGGAATTTATTGATTCTCTGGGTTCAAACCCTCTCAACACTTGCAAACACAAGTGAGATTCCATTTTTTTGTTGTTGCTGGCAAGGAAGGTCTCCATGACATCAGAATATTACACACAGTAATTTGAAATCAAAGGGATATGGCAGGAGATGAAACAGCAGAATTCTACAATAGCTCTGAGAATACTTGAAGCTATTACTCATTTTCCTGACTTGCCCACATGGCAGGACAGTAAACTGATGTATGTCCAACCCTTATATCTGTATTTCAGTCTTTTGTAGGTATTTGTAAGGATTTGATCTGAAAGTACTTTCCTGAATTGTGATGGAAGCATAAAATTGATTTTAATTCTTCCATTATCACATATGGGTATATTTTCAGATGAACAAAATTGTTTCTGCCTCCTTTAACTTCTTGATGTTACAGACAGCAACTAGAAACCAGGCTTCCCAGACGACAGCACAGATTGAGGTCAAGAGTTTACAAAAATGCTTTTATCATTTAATCACAGTAATCAATCACTGAAATTAGATCTGTAGATGTAGCATGAAAGGCTTCAGAGAAAGAAATAAACAGCTTGATCCAGAAGTGTTTAAAATCGATTAAATAAGGTTTTCATTTTAATTTGCTCTAATTTAAGGACAGCTTTTAATTTAATTCCCACACTGTTTTAATTCTCTCCAATCAGTGACCCAGTTACACATTTTAAAAGGAAGTATTTGCTTAAGTCTCTCAGAAACAATGAATTAATAATGAATGTGACATTCCATAGTGAGTGCAAAAAAAAAGTGCCTTTCATTTCCATCCCAAAGTACAAAGCATGTTTCTGCTACTTTTCTACAAATATTGGACAGATACAATGTTAACATGTAATGCATTTCTTCTTTTTTAGGTTAGTTACTCTGTTTTTGCCAGACTTCCTCATCTTCCTCAACCTCCCTTTCAATAACTTGTCAAATCATCTGCCAGTACCTTCAGTCCTTATGCCTTACTGTGTCACTCAACTTCTATGTCAAGTTTCAAATTAATTTTAAATGCACTCAGTTGAATAAGCAAAAATTTCAGAAGCAGGGAGAATAGAGATAGAAGTGTATCACAGCACTTCATTGCAACGAGACATAGGTAACTTCCTGGGCTTCTACAGGAGTAACTATTTACAAACTATTTTAAACTTTTTTACATGATATTACATTGCCATAATCTTACACCAGCCAGAGGACAGAGGCTCCTAAGAATCTTAAAAGATAAAATAACTTAAAATAAATTTCTGAGCTCCATAAATCTTCAGGCAGTCCTTCTGAAGTGCAGTAGCTATCAGGACACACACTAGAAGACAGCCTATGTATGTATAGCTCAAAACACAAGATTTCTGGGACTTCAGTAAAACCAAAGACAACAACTTTCCTGATGTCACAGTATTCCTATGGCAAAGGAAAGACACTGGCTCTAGTTTGCTCTCTGACTCTTTTCAGTCTTTATTCAATGACTGCTGAATAGAAGATGCAAACTCCCAACTGAGGCAGGTATGGAGTGAAAAACTTGCCATTCAGGGCCTGAGAGCTTTAACTTTGCTATGCCAGTCCTGGGCAGTAACAGCATCCTCCTTCTCGTCTGCCATGTCTGAACAAAACACCTGCTCTGCTGGTTATTTTAAGGCTCAGAGCTACAGAGACAGAGCTCAGCTGCTCACAGCCTTGTCTCTGAATCACAGCACGCAGGCTGAATACAAGTATGTTACTCTTCAAACTGGGTCATTTTTAGGTGTGTGTCAGCATCTGAAGAACTCTAACACAAAAATGTCAGTGGGTGACTCATGTTTAGGCAACCCCTAGAAGATCTGAATTGAATTCCTGGACTTCAGCACTGAATTCTCTTTTATATACACTGACTGAAGCATCAAAGTGAGCTCCTCAGTTCTTTTCCTCATGAATTCAAAGTGTGAACCTGCACCCAAGCTTATCCAAAATACCATTCAGAGGAAGACAATAAATACACCTGTAAGACAGAACTGTTTTGCCTTGTGATGCACTAGTGCAAGTATTTGTCAAAGGTTGTAGTAAGGAAGATATTAAGACTCCATTACATTAACCAATACATAAGGTATTGGTTAAAATACCTTTTACAAGCGATGACATGAAGAAGAAAAACGGAATAGCATAAATAACCTTACATTTCTTCAGATGCTGAGAAAACCAGTTGTGCAGCATCAGACAGACTCTAGTCAGGGCACAGCACGCTGCACATCTCCTGTCTGTACTGAGGTTCACTGGCATCATGGTCTCCAGAGCTCTTTTAAGTTTTCCTTAGAATAAACAAGCTATTTATCATTCCTACTGTCAAGCAAAAGGATGTTCACATGAAAACACGCTGTTTCACTTCAAGGTAACGATAAGGACATGCCAGCAGTGCCATCAGCAGGTGCCAGGTGAGAGCTGCCCACAGGCTCCTCCGTCACGATCAGCCGCGTTTATCCCGGAGCCGTGGCACAGCACAGGGATGCACCTCCTCGGGTCAGCTGTTATGTGGATCACTAACTCCTCACGGTACAATAGTCCCCCTGTAAGCATCCCTACATGCCCTCTATCATACAGCACCAGCTGGTAGCAATACAAAATATTGGGAAAGCAAGTAAAGAAGAAAAAAAGAAAAAAAAAAGGGAGGTCAAAGATTACACTGACAAATTTAATAGGAAGGGTTAGAAGCTCCTTTTGGGGGTGGGGGAGGGAGGTTGGATGTGTGTGCTATTTATTTTCAGTTAAAGTTGGACAGTATAAGAACCACTGGTAAATTATTAGGTTTATCTAAACTTTGTGTCTTTCAAAAGGGACAAACCACTATTGCATTCTTCAGCAGAGTCACCAGTCAGCATTCACTCCATGTGACAGCGTGGAGCAGTTTCCCCAACTCTCCAGCCTGGTGTTACCAGTCAGCACTGAAAGCTGAAATCAGGGTTTTACAGAAGATGATTTGAGAAAGAAAAGGAAGAGAATCAGCACCTAAAATGCTGCCTCATGCTCCAGTCCCTGGTGCAATTCCTCACAAGGAGTCACAGTCTCTTTTTACAAAGAGAAACACTTAACAGAGATCAAAGTCTTGTTCACTAGTTAAAATGAATGAGATGCACTGAAGTTAGTAATTTGTATGACTGATGATGGAACATGCACCTGCTAGTTTTATTTCTAGGTTTGCATGTACTCTACCTTCCAGAAGTGTTCTTTAGTATAGCAAGAGCATCTGGGTAGCCATCCATATTGTAATCTCCAATATGAAGTGTAATTGGAAATGAAATTTCTGTTGAAGATTTGTCATTCTGATATGGTACAAAGCCCCAGACTGTGTCTTTATTTCTGAAGTCCTGCAAGACAGGAATCCACTGTAAAATAAAACGAAAAAACAACAGTTAGATAAAGCAATCCATTTTATTTATTTAAACAAGGTAATTCTATTTAAAACAGCTGACATTTTTTGAACTTCATCAGGGTTTTTAGCCATTTACAAATTTCCATAGAGGAAATAAGGATTATTTCCTAAATCTGTCACCAAATGAAAAAATTAATCTGAGTAATTTCTATGCATGAAATTATCCCTGAACAGGAAAATGTAGTTAAGGTTGTAAGAATAAAGGACAAGTGTTTTAGAATGTATCCAGTATACGGAGATATTCAGGAACACCTTAACTGAAATTCAGGCTTGCCTGGAATCTATACTAATTCTTAAGTGTAGATAAGCCCAAACCATCAGGGCCTTGAGATCCTGAGTCTCATTTTTTTCCCCTGGAATTGCAAGCAGTAGGCATCATTAAAGCTGGAGGACTGAAGCACCCTCATCAAAATTTCTGGATACTATCAGTATGCTTCAGGACAGTTCGTATCTGAATTCAGTGTTGCTCCTGCTTAAAGCAGGAGGCTGGATCTCCTAAGGTTCATTTCAGCTCAAATGATTCTATTATTCATGGATTTTTAGAAGTTCAAGAGCTTTAATTCCCCTCCTATCTCCCCAGCAGCATCAGATACTGAAATGTTTGATAAGAAATTAAGATTAAAGTATCAAACTGAAAGTACAAAAGAAATGCAAAATATAATTTCTCCAGGACAAGAAATGCACTTACTTTCCGAAGTGTTGCAAAGGTGCTAAATAGTAACTTATCTTAATTAAAATCAAAGTAATTTCACAAGTTAGTATGAAACTGAAGTACCAGAGTTAATATTTCAATGCTACAGAGAAATTCAGTGCCATTTTTAAAGTCAAAAGTAATTTTATATGTCAACTAACTGTCAATGCCTTCAAAAGGACAGAAGGGTCACTGTCACCAACATCAAAAGCACTTAACAGATCTTACATGTCTCTCATCCAAGCCTCAATTTAGCTATTTCAGGAACCAGAATGAGATCCATGAGTATCACTTCCTGCTGTGGAAAGACTCCCTCACTAACGCAGTCCAGTAATCAACAACATTCCTGCCACATGGCAATGGTGTGTGACACTTGACTGGTCCCTTAAGATTACATACAACCACAGGCATATCAGAGAAGCCCCCAAAATTACTGAAGAAGTGCATTAAGGTCAACTTGGTTTGGATATCACAAGTGGCTTAGAAGTCTGGAACAGTTCTGCCCAACACTGCACACACTCAGTGCAAGTCTGCCCACGTAAGTGACGACATTTGAACTGCAGTGATGATCTACTGCACTTCTGCTGAAAACTCAAAGTTGAAATGAAACATATTTGGACCCCACACCCCGTGACATACACATGTCTGTTTGGCTACTGTAAGGTTTGGAAAAAAAAAAATCTATGAAACAGAAAAGAAGAAAAAGACTCAACCCGAGGGAAATTTTTCAAAAGGCAAGATTTCTTAGCACTTATTTGTCATTTAAAAGACAGATGATACAATATTAATGCAAATACTGTAATTCTGAAGAACACTGATTGAAATCAGAACCATGAAATATAATATAGCTTTTACTTTACATGGTATCATTCACACAGTCATTGCAGTGAAATCCAATTATATCCATCATATACTTTTTGAATGTTCCCACGTACGGTAACACTACTTTAAAGAAAAAAAATTAAAAATGAAGTTTTAGGCACAAATATGAATTGGTATTTTCTTTTTATTCTATTCAGAGTGAGCCATAGAAAGCAATTTTACAATCCTAAGGTCTACAATCAAATATAAAACAATAGGTGAACAAAACATCACCAGTTGCCACCGAACATCAGCACCGCCTGTGCCGTGGAGTCAGATCCCTCCATCCTGCTCAACCAGTCGTGGGATTGTTCACAAGAGCAGTTGTGTAACACCTCCAGAACATCAGTGTTGTTCACTGCACAACCAGATCACATTCCAGCACCACATGGAACTGTTTAAACTGACACTTCAAATGCAGAGTAATCCACGCTTTTGGTGAGACTCATTTTGAATATTTCTATTATGAACTGCAGCCTTGTGTAATGTAATGCAAGATTAATTGTTCATGTGCCTCAGGACATATATTTCACTACAGAAGGCAAAAAATGAAAATGTGTTTGTCAACAATATAAATCTCTTACTTCTTTTGTATTTGATAATCCAGACACTTTAAGCTTCATGTTTGCTGTTGCTATTTTAATAGGAAAAGACTAAAACCAATTTTTTTCTTTCACTCTAAGATAGAAATAGGTGGGTATAATGAGGACACACAAAGCTATTTTTTCCAGTTTTCTGATCATATGATTTCTGCTACACAGCTCAGATGAAAATAGACTGAAAAATAGAATGAGTATCTAAAAGAAATTCTAAAGGAACGCATAAAATTCAGCCAGAGAAATCAAATTTACTTCTTCACTTTCTATTAAATTCCACTGCATGTCACTAATATAATTACTTAAAACATTTATATAGATATTTTTGATTCTTCAATTAATGATTTTGTGGCTAAAAAGGGATAAGTACTTAAGTGTTTGAAAATTTGTTTTTAAGCTCTTCAAATATTTGTTTTTCAACAAGGAGAAAAGAGAATGCTTTACTACTGCCCTGTGAAAACAACATCTTTTTAATTTTGAAAAATGTCTGGAGTATTTGAGAAACATTTAAAACTCATTGCATTCACCCCACTTCACTAAAAAAGGGATCATTTCTTGCAAAGTCCCCATTCTTCAATACATTAGGAAAGGCACTTCTCTGGCTTCAAAGCCTGGTAGCAGGTCTTTGAGCCAAAACTGTCAGATTAACATGTGCATTTTTAAACTATATCCAGAAACCTGTGAAACACAAACCCCACCCCCTGCCAGCTGCCCGATTTCAGGCCACCCAGTCTGGAAGTTTGGAAATTGGTGCCCATTCTTGGCCAATACATTTTGTGGAAATGCCAGGGATTCTCCTACTTTACATGAGAAGCATTATTCCACCTTATAGAAAGATGAGCATCAAGGGTGGCCTGGAAGAGCTGCCCCAGCCACAGCCCTTTTCCCTGGGGCTCCCTCTCTCAGCACACGTGCATTGTAGTTCAGCTGCACACAACAAACAGTCCCACGATTTCAGGATGCATCAGGCCTTCAGTGCCTACAAAGGTCACCTGAATCCCTTCCACAGTTGAGCAGCCACTATTACATAAAAATAAACTAAGTAAATTACTACACTTTACGCCATTAATATGGTGTTCAAAGCCCAGAAGATGATGACTCCCAACACTGATTCAGAATCACAGGAAAAAGTAACCAATGCTCACAGTCCCACAGCTGCTTTGAGAAAGATGAGCAACTTAGGAATGATGAGAGGATCTTGCAGAACCTGAGATTTATGACAATTACAGCAGCTGAATCCACCCCACCCCTCTTTAAACTGTTATTAAGAATGAGGAAAAACTTCTGGCACTGACCAAGTGCAGCTGGTGATCGATGCTGTAACATTCCTCTCTACCCTATGGAATGACACCACAAAGACCTGGGGTTTGCTGTAGGATGCACCACTGTGTCCTACTTCAGAGCTGCTAGATTTCCAAGAGGAATAAAGCTATAACCTTTCCATTATACAGAGAAAGGTTATAAGAATCATCCAGCCCACAAAGAAATTTTCAAATGAAGGCACTGAAATAATACTGTTTGCCTCAGGAAACAAATGAAAAATCATACCAAATACCTGGCAAAATTAAAAGAAGGATTAGTCATCTCTAAGAATATCACAGTACCTAGAGTTTCTACAATAAATAGTACCAGGGACATTAAAACATTTCTCAGATTAGACTGTAGGTGAATTAAAAGAAGTCTGAGGTGTCCTAACACCTGCCATAATCTGAAACAGTGTATAGGATCCCACTTCAGATCTGACAGCAATTCTGCTGTTGCCATGGAAACATTCACATTCCTTTAAAACATTAGTAGGTCTGTATCTCCTAATGTCATTCGTGTGTATTTTGTTGGCCTTTACTCCTGCTCCATGATCCAAAAGAAGAAAATTTTATCTGAGATAGTTCTAATACTTACAAAGAATAAATAATTAGATTTCTCATGAATATTAACCTACTTAGTCAAAACTTGGAAGCTGGGTCATCTCATCTCACAGTGACCAAATTCAGTGAAATTAAACATTCAAAATAAATATGGGAATTCACGTTTGAATAGATTTCTACCTGAAAGAAGCCTGCAACACATGGGAAAAGCTGCAGACACAGGAATGAGGATACTGATACTATCCACTGTTTCAGAACAGAAAAGAGAAAATGTTTTAAGAGAAGCAGCTCCATCAGCTCCAGATGAGTGCAAGAAAAGAGTACTCTAGATAGAATTCTTTCAAAAGGTTAGGTCAGAACAGGTCATTATTGCATGCCATTTGATACTGTCATTTTTAATTAAAAAGTCATTCTAAAAATATCAAGAGAAAATTGCTTTAAAGTTTCTAGGTAAGTATTAATACATTTTAATACTTTTTTTCCTAGTAGGGTGAGAATCTGTTGGATTCTTCACTTTTTAAAATGTCGTGACAATATTTAGCTGCTAATTTTTATTTCAAAAGTCATTACCTTGGAAGTTTTTATAAAATTGAAACTACACAGTGAAATTGCTAAGTTAAGTAAATACATTAAATATAAGTTAAAAATTTCATGTATTAGTAATTAAATAGTTTACTCCTATAAAAAATGAAATAATGAAGGAAGATAAAACTGTCTATATGGAATGTTACTTCAGAGCAGGTAACAACAACAGACTCTCCTTTGGAAAAATTCTGATATTATGCAAATTGACCCACACCTTCCTCTGCCACTGCTGCATCACTTCCTTCTAGAAAGGTACCCTGAGCAACAGATAACAGAACTGGCCCTCAGCCATCCACTACTCTCAGGTAACCAACAGCTTTGTATCTTCCAGTGGTACCAGCTGTTTGTGTGGGGTTGATTTTCTACAGTGAAATTACTTTAATTTACAATATTTGTCTCAAACTTACATGAGCAGAAAAACTCGACTGCCTTTTAATTCTTATATTATCAAGAGTAAGTAACTAAATTGAGAGCTGAAGAGCAGTTGTCCTTTGACAAAGAGCACCCCAGCTACTCACCCATTACAGGATGTAACCGGTGTGATGTGCTCATCCAGAGAACCAGAAGCAATGCAGATATCATGACCTGAGCAGCCACTTTGCTTAATACAAAGGCTATGGCCCATAACTCAGACTCCCCTGTAACACTGTGCCTCTAGCAATGCTATCATCTATTGTCTGTATTCTGTGTTTACAGGGAATGAATGTAAGAAAAAAAATCCAAAACAAAACAAAAACCCAACAACTCACAACCAACCAAACACAGTGTGCACAGCAAAACATGATTTCTGAGAACAGAGCTGCCATGATCAGAGGGCTAAAAGAGATAAATTGCCAAATTTATAGTTACTCTGTCTTACACTGATGGTATATTCCATCCCAGTTATTCTTCCTGACCTGACTGGAAGCTGTGTGCTTTCCTTTCCAATATAGAGTGATTTTCCTCACTAGCAGGAAAGTGTGATATAGCCTGTGTTCTATACATTTTGATTCTTTAAATGAGAAAATCTACACTTGAAACTTGGGCTACAGACTGTAACAAGTTCACTGATAAATTCTGAATTATAGATCAGAGAGGGTACTACTAACAGCACAAAATTCTACTTTTAATTTGTCAGTAAGGGAATAACCAGTAATTCATAACCTTGCTAGCAGCATGTGTGGCACACACTGTAAATTTTTGTAAGTACACTACAGTGGGTTTTCCTGTCAGCTACAAGTACTTTATACCTCACCTTGGCCTTTCGGTTCACATTGATAAACATGATAAACATTGATAAACATGAATTTAGTAAAACATTTATTAAGGCATTCAACAAACATTTGGTTAATTTACTGTATGCTGCAACTTTGTTATAAATGAGGGCACTGTAAATACTTAAACCAGATTATCACACACTTATATAAATGAACATATAGTAAGCTGCTCCATGAATTATGACCATGTCCCTCAAAGCCAGCAGTGTCATGAACAAACGAGTCTGCAGTAGTTTAAAAGAAGCCCAATTCTGAAGATACACAGCCTAAAAAAAGTCTTTGTATATCACTTTTTTCAAGCAAAGACAAAGTAGAAATAAGGGGTAAGAGGTGTGGGCTGGTTCAACTGTGTATATATGTGTATGTGTGTATACATATATTTTTACTATAAAAGAACTCCCGAAGTTAAACTAAAGAAGCTTATTTGAGTTAATTAGATCTGTTTCCAACTCTTAACACAAACCTTGTTTTTCATCTCATGCTGGGGCAATTATAGTGCTTAGAACGCAGTGGTTTGCAATCAAGAAACTCCTCAGAAGCATTCATCATTTTCCTGAGTAGAATTATTCATTAAAAAGAATTCTAGGTATGTAACCTCTTCCACCAAACCCGCATTTTTCAGATAGGGAACAGACAAATAAATAAATAAAAGTCTCTTGTATTCAATAATTACAGGTGAGGAAATTTCATTTCTTTCCCGAAAAACAGTTTTTCTATTTCATATTATTTAATAAAGCACGGTATTTTCCTTGGGTTGTGCTATTCCAAACTCACATTACCTGATCCAGTCCCAGCTTAGTTAGGTAGATGGCACTTCTTTGACATGTTTCATCTTCGCAAACTGGTAATAAATGTTCACTTTGTCCGTCCCCATCTGTCAAAGGGAAAAAAACCCTGTCAGCTTTGTATTTGCAAATTCAGAAACCCTGTTTACAAGAAGTAATCAGCTTTGAATAATTTATTACTGTTCTAGATGTGAAAAATTACATGAGATAAACTGGACCCATTCAAAATCCTTAACCTAATAATCTAATTTGGATCTTTTGTTTAAAGATTGCCTTTGCTGACGTATTTTCATCTTGGCCCTTAATACAGGGAAAGTTTTAAATTTTACTGACATATTTAGAAGAATAGGTACTTAGTAATTTAATCAATCCCTTTGTTCAGTTGGGAAGAAAATTACCTTTAATACAAATCTGCCATCACAAGTCCACCACACAAACTCATTTAATTTTCTGAACTAGTTTTAAACTCTTGTGCTGTCAGCAAGACCTTAAGAAGAGTCATGAGTTCATGTGTAATATCTTAATCTGTACTTAGCATAAAAAACAACGTTAGAAAGTTGATTTAACACAATGGCTAATAAATCCCAGGCTTACAGAATTAGGTAAATCTGAGTAAATAACAGGTTTTCAAAAATGTTCTTCAAATGCCTTTAATCCATGTATTTCCAAAACCTCTGGTAGAATAATGACCTTTTAATGTTTAAACAAGCAATGTCCATTTGCATCTAGAATTCTGACAGAGCATATAATGGGAAAAAAAAGTAATAATTGATTTACTGCTCATTATCTACTCCAGGAGAAATCCCTGTGTTCACATGTTGACCTTGCAGCCCTGCCTAGCACATCCCAAAAGATGCTGCCTCTGCACTGGGATACAGGCCACCACCTGTATGGGCTGAGAAGGAGGAACACAGAGGGGAGTTGAATGGAAATGCCAAAAAGCAGCAGCAAGAACGGCTGAATTAATAACCACCACTGCAAGTCCTGATTCTAACCAACCTCGCCTTGCCAAAGAGACAGAATGCCCCAGCTCAGGGAGATCCCAGGGACTCCACTTTTGCAGGCTGTAAAATCAAAGCTCATGTTTCAGAAATGTAACCTATGAACATGGTGGGAAATGGATCTCTGTACGAACTGCAAATGTTACTGAGAGAATCTAAGGGCTGCAGGCATACACAGTGCTTTGTCTTGCAAAAAAACCCAAACCAGTTTATTTAGGCAAGTGGATTTGGTAAAATTACTTGAAATCTCCTTAGTTAATATGCAAAAACTAGATCATCTGCCAAAGTCACTAAACACCTTATCAATTTTCCAATATACTGCTGAACACAGCCTAGGAGTTCTGTCATACTTCACCTGCACTACAAGAAATGCTTTCTCAGCCTGCCAACTTATATTTCTAGGAAACTGAGCCTCCTTTTAGGAGGTGTGTGTATATCTATCTATCTATCTATCTATGCATAGTCATATTTTCTAGGTCCTTCCCTTATTTTATCAGGAAGTTGGGAGATGGAAAGTAGGGTTATAAGGGGAGGGGGAGTGATGAAAATATCAGACTTCCCCAAATATCTCCAAGTGATAAAGCCAAGCCTTTAGTGGCCTCCTACATCCCATCTGCCTTATGAATTATTCTACCTCACCACTAAACCCCTCCCAAATCCTCATGGCAGCTCTGTTATCAAGGATAGACAATTTAGGATGTGGAGTAGCCTAAGTGATAGAAATCCAGTAAGTTCTCACCCCAAGAGTCGGGAGAGGGAATTACCTACCACTGAGCACAGAAATCAACGTAGCAGCTACCAAATCTGACCAGACTGAAATCAGCTCCAACTTTTGAAGCTGTTTGTTTTCCTTCTGCATCATCCAAGAACAACAATTAAAACATGTTACTTGAATCTTTGCTTACATGAACTAGATTAAATGTTGGACTGCAGGCTTTTTCTAAACATAAATGGAAGAAAGTGTTCAGTTTGCAAATCATATGGGAATATTGAAGGGTTTGCTAAAATAGAATTAAGTTGCAGAAATCTGTCTTCTGAATATGAAATTTAACTTAAGCCCTAATATTTTAATCACATTTCTACAAAAGTTTCAGCCTGAAGTAATCTTAGAAGATTTTCAATAACGCACAAGGACAAAGAACCTTCAAATACTCTCTTCTTCCTCTTTTTCAGAAAGGGACAAGGACAAGGATGTTTTCATTTTAAATTACACTATTGAGCAGAGGAGAATATAAAATGTTTGATTCTACTTATATTGCAAACATTCATCTTGTTATGCCAATAACTCAGTTTGATAGTCTTGGTAATTAATGTTCAGGAGCAGTTCAGTATATTGACAAAAACAACCTTGGAACTCTGAAGAATAAGCAATCCATAGGACAGCAAGGACAGAACTTGCACATAATTAGACACAAAGCCATCACCAACACCAGATGCAGGTGTTCCAGATAAATTACAAACTCTGATATTGAATTTGAATTCCTCCACAAAGGAAAAGGAAGACAAATTCAAAAAGAGTATCATTAGCACATTGCTCAGTGTAATTAGATATTCACATGACCAAACATGCATTGGTGACAATGGCTGGATGAACCCACCAGACCTACTGTAGTTTCAAATATTTATAAAAAATACTTTGCATAACATGTCTTTAATAATCTCCTTCAGCCTAGGTCTACCTAGGAAATCTATTTCTGGAGATTCTCTGTACTCTTCACTCAGTTCCTAGAGTCTACTAGTCTTTCTATTACTGTATGGATTTTAAAAAGATCTCAGTCCAAATTGTTGGAAAATTTCAAGCTTATTCTTATTTGTAATTTCAGCATCATTTGTAGTAGTAGATGTGGCCAAATACTCCAAACTCCAAATGTCCTTTGCTATCACTGCTCAGCTTAAGAGCATCTTTGACACACAAAGAAAAAACTCAACTGTTAATGAGCATGTTCTCAACACACAATTCTTGCTTTAGAGTGATACTAAGGAACTACATGGTTAATAAGATCAAGTTTTATAGGCAGTGGAAAAGGCTAGAAAAAGAACAGTCCCACATACTCATCACCTGCAAACCTGTACTTATGTCTAAATACGTAAAGACAAAATTAGCAGTCTTATGCCATCTAGAAATCATGTGAGAATCATTACCTACAACTGCCTGTTCACTATATTTCAAAGAACAGCCATGGATTCTTTCCAGCACTTTGCCCATCTTTACAAAGGCCTGCCAATCCAATCCAAACCAAAAGTACCCCAAAAGCCATGGCTGGTGCAGATCAGTGGGAGCACCTTGCACAGAGAGGTTGAACCAGAGAAATTACTTGCAGCTGAAATCTTAACAGTGATTGTGAATGCTGACACTTGCAAAAAAACACGTAGCTCAAGTATTTCCAGCCTATTTTAAACGTAAATTTGAGTGAAATTGAGAAAGCACAAGCTTTGATGTGCAAGAAAACAACTTGTACATCAGATTAAAACCAACATAATGTTATTAAAAATTGTTCCATGTTCCAAATGCAATACTGAGGGAATGTAGTATAAGCATGTGCTTTAAACTGAGTCCACAAATAGCAAAAAGTTAAAAGAATCCACACATAGTAACTTCTTCCCAAATCAAGAGATATTGGAGAGATACTTTTAAAGCAAACATCCTTATAAATTTATTTAACACGAGCAAATACAGGCAAAAGACCCTCAATCCAAAAGTTCAAATTCCTTTAAAAACATACCAAAAGGTGTCAGAAAAGTGATGTTTTGCAACCTGATTCAAGGGTTATTAGATTCACTGCACATATTTGTGCAATGCACTTTCCAACTTGGACTCTCCAAGGCAAATGGAACCTGGGGAGATGACAGGTACCGTGATCTCTCACTTCAAACCTGGTTTATAATATGAAAGATAAAGCTGTAGTTATGAAGAGCAAGACAGCTTTTGGTGGGTGTATGATCCAAATCCTTTTATAGTTTGAATGCTATGTAGTTCTCCCACAGCGTAATTTTACTTCTGCTCCTTTAAAAACAAACAATAGAATCAACTTTTTGTGTTTTTTTTTTTAGATCTTAGACTAATTACTATAACTTATTACAGTTATGGTAAATAAAAAGAAATTGTTTTCTGGAAAATTGGGGGTTGGACTAGATGATCTCCAGAAGTCCCTTCCAACCCTAACTATTCTGTGAAATAGAGAAAAGCTAACTGTACAGACTAATACAGTGAGAACAGTCCAGCTTTCATAATTTTAAAACTCATGCAACAAAAAACCAAGACCCTTCATGTACCACAAAGTTCTCATTCATGCCTTGAGAATCTACTGCTCTCTCTTGAGAAGACACACTCAGAACTAGCCGTGGTCCCTGTATTATCACAGACCTTTCCCAGTGCACTTTCCCCAGTTCTCTTGAAAACGGTGAGAAACAAAAATCCTCATCATAGTACAATAAAAGCCAAGAAGTTTTTCTTTGCTGTTGATTGTAAGTCCAAATAAGGATAAGGCATCTCTTGTATAATACAATACAGCCTAATGAAGCTTTATATGCTTTTTCTTTCTTTCACCATACATTTAGCTTGCTCACATCTCTCCCTCTTGTCTTTGTCCAGTTCTCATTTTCCTTTTTCATGAGCCTTTCATTTACAGTTCTGAAGAACAGTAAGAGGATAAGGAGGAAAAAGCCTTGTTAGGGTAGTGCTAAAAAAAAACCACCCTTCTGGGGCAGGTCAGAAGCTTACAATCAGTACAACTGAGTTTGATATTCAAATCAAATAAAGGTTTGTTTGAAAGCTGATTATCTTAAATCTATCTTCTCAAGTAATAAAATCATTAGAATTCTTTTGTCACTCTCTGCCTTTAGGTGTTCAAGATGGTCATGATGAGACACAATTATAATGAATTACTAGGATAATTACACATTATTAAAACAATCAATGTCAGCTGCTTTTAGAAAATGTGAATCATAACTTCAAAAAAACAGATGTAAAGAGCTTTTATAGATGATTCAAAGTTCTGTGGACATTAAAGAAACCCTTATAACCCTCTCCTTCACACTAAATCAATTCTGACTCCAAGTCTGTCTACATCCTTCCAAAGAATTCATATTCACAGTTCCTCTGCAGGAGAAGCATTTAAATGCACCGTGCCAGCAAATTGCACACAGACACTTCCAGGCTGCACCGGAGCCAACAGTGCTGTCTTCTGTCTCAAATGGAAATTCCAGGACTAACCAGAATACAAGTAGGAAAAAGAAACTATATTAAATAAAATATGAACACCTCCCCCCCAAACAATAAGCATTGCTGAAATTTCTGTTGCAGTTTCCTGCTGATAGCTGCTTGTTCCAAGTGTTTCATATAAAATAGACACTCCCAAATCTGGGTGAGCCATTTGCACTTCTCTGATGTTACACATGTTAAAAGCTCACATGGCAACAAATCTCCAAGTGTTGACAAATGAAGAGGATAACAGGAATCAAGGCAAGCCACTTGAGTGCCTCTCTTGGGTCAACTCAACCTGGGTTGAGAGTTCCTATTATATCAACCAGGAACACTGCCAAAGAAAAATTCAGTCCTAAAGAGATGAAGTTGTTCAACAAGGAATGAATAAGCAGGTGGCACATGCACCACTCCTCCAAATTCACTGTTGGAAAGAAAGTAAAGTAATTCTTAAATCTACAAGCCCCTTGGACAAACTTTACATGAAGCAACAGCAACTCATCTTCCCAGGAGATACCAGCATTTGTCAGCAGCACGTGAAAGATTTTGGCAAAATATGGGAAACCAATATTCCCCCCTCAGAAATGGACACTGTTTGGGAATGACATTTAAAGCTAAGTGGACAAAAATATCTCACTGTATGCAAGTCCTAATAAAGACTTAGAGAGAAAGAAATAACAGAAGTAATGTTTATATTTTGGAAGGAATCAAGAACACGTAAAAGTTATTTAAGAGTACTGAGTAGCACCTGTCATCTAAGGCTGTAACTCCAGCCAGTCTCAGCCCATCACTCAGCACTCTCACAGGTGCCAAAACACTCTAAAATATTTTGCTCCTGCAAAATTAGACAATTTAATCCAACAATATCTGTATTATATTATTTATCCTGTACAAGTTCAGGGAAAATAAAAAATATCTCTTGGATTTTCCATACCACCATAGGTACAATTGTACCCAGCTACAACTCAGGGATGAGAAACTGTTCAGAAATGGGGGATTTCTAAGGATGTCACAGCAGGACAGATGCCTTAAGGAACAGGAAAGGCAGTGTTTTGAACAGCAAAAGGAATAATATGAAATGATGGTATATATTCAATAAGTATGTGCTAGGGACAAACAGTAAGGATGAGATGCATGGAAAAATAATCTCCTGAAGGGCTCAGAGATGAATTTGAAAGAAGAATTTGAAACCATTGTATTCAGCAGTTTTCTACGTGGACTTTACACAATGGGTTCAACTTAATGTCTGTCCTATATTTCGATGCACACCATGAGTGCAAAAAACAGTGGTGAAGTTACTAAGGCAGTCAGATGGGTACAATCTGTAGAGCAATGGCATCTATTTGTAACAAGTTTACATTTTCTTTGTTTGTTTGGGGTTTTGTTATGGTTTTTGTTTGTTTTTTTAAAGGAACTGCAAAGGAGTAACAGAGATATCAAACTAAACTCAACACAGGATCTTTTTCTAGAAAGAACTGTCAAAAAGATACAAATCTAGAAAACAGGACTCATATTAAGACAAAAAGGTATCACTGAACAGGATTGCTGGTTACCAATAAACAAATAAGGCAGACTTAGCTCCTAAATTCACTTTCATGAACTCAAAATTTCAATTAACTTGGTATGTCTTTATGCACTACTGTTTCAGATGAACTGAAGTGCATCTGTTACTTAAAAGAACCCCTTCCATATCTAAAGTCTCTCAGAATTCTTCATTTCCATCAGTTTTTATATCTTTTTCATCCAAACTGATCACAGTAACAAGAGTCTTCCTCATATGCAGAGCATTTCAAACACAGCAGTATTGTCTTCCTGCATCTTAAGGTTCTTATAGAATCCCTTTTTTGACTACAGGAGCACTTGTGTACTTTCACAAGGCACTGCTCAAAGGAGAAGGGTTGTTTACTGAAATGTACCATTAACTTTTTCCTTTGATACACTGCAACTAAATCTGAGAATGCAACATTCTGAAGAAAAAAGAAATTCAGATGCTAAAATGAAGCCAATAGGCAAAACTAAAAGGTACAAACTCAAAATGCAACTGCAGGCAGCAAAGCAGTGCATTTAAGGTACCATCAGCTGCAGGATAATAAAGGTCTACTTTAAACAAAAATCTTTCCATGAAATGCATTTTGCACAGTACAATGTATGGTTTCTAAAAACCCAAAGGTTAGGCACTACTATATTGTCCTGTTTCAACATAATTAACTGGCAATAATGAGCTATTATTTCCTACAAGAAAAGTGGTAATTTCTACCACGTCATAAAAGTAGTTAACATATGTGAAACAGTTCAGTTATTTGGTAGGCAGGAGAACAGAGAAGATTCTCTTAGGATTATTACTTGGATAACTGGATTTTAAATATGAGAAAAATTTGAGTTCAGGTTTCTGAAGGACTTGGACAGAACTTTACCAATCCCAATCCATACTTTGTCAAAAAGCAAGTGTCATAGTAGGAGTGAAGGCAAACTTTATCAATTAGAGAAGAGAAAGACTCAGCAGCAGCCAAGGAATCAACTGGCAACAAAAAACTAGAGAACTGAGTTGGCTAAATGCTACCTGGAGAAAGGAAGAGTTGTGTAGTGTTTACTTACAAGGACACCATGAGCAGTATGATCCAGTTTGATTTCAGAAAGCTATTTTTACTCTTTCTATTCAGGCCACAACAAAGTTCTTTACCTTAACTAAGCAAAATCAATGACTGATTAATCAAACTTTTACATTCTTAGATCAGATATCACAAAGGATGATCTATCAAACTCCACTATCCAATTGAACCTATAACAGTTAAATAGCAATTATGACATTAATTTCCTGTAAAAATGAATTAATGGACTGTATAAACGGCACAATATCCTGTGCTAATTGTTTCTGAGTCACTACTTAAAAGACATATGTCATTAATCTTCAAACTAACAAGAAAACAGCAGGTTTGTGTGTCCATAACATGGTTCACATTCATCTTGTCCCCCCCCAAAACCAGGTAATTTTCATATTGTCCCATCACAATCCTTAAATTTCTTTAAAAATGCAATGTTTCCCAGTATTTTAAATGACAATTATTAAAAAATATTTGCAAGTATTTATCAAGAATCTAGACAACATCTATGATTTCCTCTAAAGACAGTACAAGCAGATCTTATAAAAAGCCTCTGTGAGCACAGAGATAACAACAACAGAGGATTAATCATTTTTGCTATAGCAACCACTGCACTGCAATTACCATAGTGACATGAGAAGAATAGGGAAAGTAATAATGAAGAGCTCTTACTTGTTTGGAGCAATGTGTCAGCCAAGTAAGTGCAAAATTCTCTAGTGCCCAACTCTGCTCACCTTAATCAATTGAAATGCCATTTGTAATAAATGTCAAAAAGCATTTCTGATTTATTTTTAGAAGAGCAATACAAATTTATCAATTGTTCCCTGTCCTTTGGTCAGATTAATGTACAAATCATTGCTATCACATAACAGGGGGAAGTGCTACTTATTACAGAGGTTCCAGCTTGGACATAAAGTCTAAGGTCTACTCCATTACCATAAATGTATTGATATGTACACACGTGCTTTTGCATGATTTTCCATTAAAATATACACAGCCATATATAGATGCATACAAACATACATTTGTGTATCTTTTTAATGAAAAAATATATCTTTATTTTTTCAGTACTTAGGAACACTCGGTACTGAGATTATACCAACATCTGTGACAGCTTCTCATGAGTCACCTAACTGCTGTTTTTTCCAACTCCACTTATCCAAATAATTTCTACTTGATAGCTGTTGTTCGACCTGCTTAGTTTAAGAAAGGAAATTTTACCCCAGATCAGGTGCTTTTAGAGGTTTTCAGTCAGGATCTTATTCAAAGCTCCCCCTTTTTACAAATGACTTACAGCTGGAAAGGGTATTTCAAATAAAATTTTTGGAAGCAGGAAATAATGTTAGACAAAGCCACCTTTTGAAACAATGCTCATTTTGCTAAGATGAAGGTCTGATCAGTAAATCAGATTCTTGCAGGAATGCAGCAGGGTACAAATGGAAGGGTGGGTGTAAATGAGAAGGTAACAGCCCAAGTGACACACCCCAAACTCACATCTGGACCTGACATCATTCCAGGGTCCAATATGCACAAAGTTAAGTAAATGAGAAGTGGCAGAGAGAGAAAGCACAGATATGGAATCCTTTGAGACCTTTAGCAAATGGCAAAGCTGGCACATCAGCTGTGAGGTACAGAAAATGTCAAGAAAGGGGGAGAAAAATAGAGGCTGGCAACACAGAAGTAAGAGCATAAGAGGCTTGTGACTGTGTTTGAACGTGTTTCTAGTCCCAGCAGCTGTGTCCCGGTGCCAAGATGGGATGGCTGCGCAGAGCAGAGCGCGAGCGTACGGCACGTTCTGCAGCACACACAGCTTGGCAAAACCTGCTTAGGTGGAAGGCAGCACAACCTTCTCACACATCTCATTTTCCATTTTGTTGTGGTATTTTGATTTGTTGTGCAACGAAACCTCCCTCAGGCCCCATTACAGATAGCAAATAACTCTTTGCAAACCGTCATAACTACTTTGGACTCACAACAATCATTGTTCCATCATTTTTGAAACAGAAAAGTGAAAAAAGGAGACGTTCAAGTCTAACAAACCATTTCTAGCAATACATTTCTTTGCCTTTAGCTCACTACAGGCAGAAGCTCTAGGATAAAAGTCTGCCTTTTGAAGTATCTGTGTGTAAGCAGACACAGCACAGGGATGAATGCTGTTACTCTGAGAGAGTGTTATACCTGTAATGTGACCTTTTGCCACTTTATTGTTAGATTGATGCAGAACAAAAAATACCAGAATGAAAACAAACATCAGCAGAACTCAACTACAAACCTCCTTTGTATTTAAAGGTTTTTTTTCCTCCTACCATTTTCTGTATAGGCACTCTTACATCCAACTATTGTGGTGTAAGAGGATTTTTTGATGGTGGGATATTATTAAACTTCCTTCAGACTACATTTCATAGAGAACATGGAATTTAGGATTATATCCCTTCATTACTCATATATGCTGTTTTAGTTACCATATTCACTTCAATATTCTCTAAAACTTGGTTCAGTGAAAAAGTAACTCTTTGTTGCCCTGAGTATTTTAAACTGGCATTAGAAAAATGGGAAGAAAAAAAAAATTGATGCTCTACTCCATCTCCTACCCTGATCTGAAATCATAGTTGTAAGAATCAACCTTGTTCCTTTATCAAAGCACACAGATACATTTACAGCACTCTTCAATTACTTAGGAAAATTAGGCAGAAAAACATTAAACCATTTCCCATCCTTCAATTGGAGTGATCTGTAATGAAGATGAAGTTGACAGCGTGTGTGTAGTGGTTCAGGGAGAGGCAAGACCCTCATATGGCACCATCTGGGTGTTCTGTCCTAGAGATGAAGGAGCTGAGACCTTTCAGAACAACGACTTTAGAAAGGCAGCATCTCCTCCCACAGCTGATACTGGTGGTCCCTTGCCCTCTGCTGTCCCTCTACATTTATTTGCAGGCATTTCTTTAGTTTCTGAGCACACTTTCTCCCATGATATTCATCCTTGCTAGAGATTGCTCCCCTGTTGCCTCACACTAGTGCTCAGGTTATGACTTTGATGATAATTAGCAGAGCAGGGCATTAAAAAAAGTGGTGATGGAACTCCAAATCTGCAGCCCCCCTTGACTAATCTGTACCAGCCACTGCCTTTCATAACCTTGGCTGTACCAAACACTGAACTGCTGCAGTATTGCACACTCCATTTAGTCACACTTTCAAAATTTCAACTTTATCATTCGAACAGTTCCACTTCTCTCTGCAAAGACATTGCAGGGTTTATTAAAATGCCATTAATTATGATACACTTCTAAAATTATGATGTATCATTTGGGCTCATTAGCTACCTAACACAGAGATAAAGTTATTCTACAGTAAGATTGCTTTCCACATTGCCACTGTTAAAAAAAATAAAATTTCTATTTAGTACCTATTAAGACACATTATTCAGAACATCAGTTTGGAAAGTAATTACAAAAACCCCAGGACATTCAATTTTTTTAACTGTAAACTGTAGTACTCTATTCTTTCCTTCACATATTATATAGATAAGTGTTCAAATTTGCAGATGAACAGTAAAAGATTTTATAAAAACTTTGTCAAAGATTTTTGAAAATGCGTTAAACATTTCACAGAAGAACCTGGAGCATGGTTCAGGTTCTACCTGCCATTATTCCCTGTAGATCTGATCCAGCAGAGGTGTCTTCTAGTTCCATGTCATGAAAAGCCTTGCTAGAACTCCTCAGAACCCTTCTAAGTGGCAGCAAGAGAGTCACATTCTGGGTCTAAGAACTTTAAAACCTGTCATTTTCTTTAAAACATATTTTAAAAGAAAATAATAAACAAGGCTATGGTTTGACAACATTTAAAGACAGGCTCAGTCTCACAATTAACAAATGTGTTGTATAAATGTACTAAATTAGTTTTTTATGAATTTCTTTACATCCAGCAGAATCAGGCCCATAGCACTTTCCATTGGGATGGAAAACTGTTACTCTACTGCAGAGACAAATAATATTTTTTGGACTACATAATCAACATTCCCTATTCTCTGTAACTAAATACACACATTGACAAGCCACAATTGACTGGCTAATAGAAAAATACAGGCTTTCACTTACCCTTGCAAAAATAGATTTACATATAAATTAAATTTTTTGCCTGTCCAAAAGTCTTTCAAAATTTTCAATTACAACTATTACGATTTTACCATGTTCCAGCAATCTTTGTTCAAGTAATTAAGTAATTTACATTTTGTCTTTATTAGATTGTACAAGTGAAGAATTTATGACCATTTAATCAGATAATATCTTCTGAACAAGACTAGGGGAAAAAATAAAAACTTGACAAAACCCCCACATCTGGTAAAAGTAAGTTTGGTCTTGTACCACAACTCAGAGCAAGAAAATGTAGATACATGTGATGCAGAACGTACTGGGACAGTCAAAGCTGAATTCATTAACAATTATTCCCAGATATTTCAAGATTCACAGATATACTACCTTATAGAAAAAAGCACAGAAACATAAGAAACCATTTAGAGTTAAACATCTTTATTTGTTCTTCAGTGTAAAGTATCTAACAAAATATGGAAAATAAAGGAACACTCAGGAGTAGTGTGGAAGAATAAAACTCACCAAAATCTGCAAATACGGACTGTCCAACAACTTTTGCACCACTGGGCATTTCCTTACTTTTTCCAGCTTTAGTGAAGTTCCCATCCTATCAAAGAGGACAAAGATGATGGAAAAACTGAATTGCAGTCTAAGTGATAAAATTTGACTTTTGAACCAAAGAAAATACAGATCAATAAAGAAGCAATTCAATAACAGAGAGATATCTCAGCTACAGAAAAAAAAATTGCTCTCTTTGAAATATGGGACTGAGCTTTTACATTTCTAATCCTTCATGGAATCTTATGGAAGTCCAGCAATAGTAATACTCAGACACAATTTCCATATATTTTGCTGTGTTAAGAGGAAGAGACTGGGTTATTTCAGCAACATTATCTAAATCATAATTAAGTGATTATGAATACTAATGTGCATTTATGCATATTGATGTGATTTTATAGATATAAGTAATATATAAAACCACAGCTGCACACCTGTTAAAAATAGCTTCTGATTTGCCTTCTCATTAGAAAATAAATTGATTTGACATTAGATCTGGTTTAGATCTTGTTTTAATTACCTATTATTAAAATCTTGGCCCACAGAAGACAATAGTCCAATATTTCATCAGAAAGACAAAAAGCACTGGATCGTTGTTTATCACAGAACTGCATCACAACTGGAACAAGCCCATTTTAAAATGTTGAGTTTTTGTAGCCATGTCAAATGACCCAAGGCCCTCTGGCCCAGTCCCTGCAATCAGCTCACACACAATGCTGTCCACACAAATACCCAGAGAGGCAAGGGGACAAAGGGTTTGGGAATGGTGCACAGTTATCCATATCCAACATGACTCATGTCATATTCAGCTTGTAGACTTCAATGCAACTCTGGACACACTTAGTCCTTGTTTGTACTGGATGTCTGACTATGTATCTTTATCTTGACATATAATTCATAATGATTCTGATGAGAAAAAATAAAATAAAATTGATGCATTTCATGCAGTAAAAAAGACTAGGCCCTGTACTTGGCCCTAAAAGCATATCTCACATGGGTTAATATTTTAAAAGCACAAGTGCATCAATGAAGAGAATTACTTTGTTCTGCAGAGAGCAATTTATGTTCAACAGAGAGCAATTTAACAGCTTTTAACGGATCAATTAAGGTATTTTGAGATTCACATATATGTACATATATTTTATATGTATGACCTATTTTACTGGGTTTATTGATTCCAAAGAACAGAATTCTTTCTTTCTAAGGACAAGTAAATCTATCCATATAAAATATATAATGTAGGATAACATTCAGAATACAGGAGTCCAAAATTTGTAAGAACATTAAAAAAACCTCAACACCAACAGGAGACAGGATAAATGCCTTATGTAGTCACTAAAACTCAATCTCTGTCCATTTAAGCCCATATAAAGCTAGAAATACAGGATTCATGACTCACTGCTCTCATTGCTCTTGCCTGGTTGAAGATGGTCATGTTGTCAAAGACAAGACTACATATTTTGTTCTACAGTGACTCACTATGACATGATGGATACATTTTCAGGTAAACTCTCAAAAACTCATTCCTTAGCTAATAAGGAACACATTAAGCCCCTTCTATTGTAACAAAAAGGTGAACTTTTAACTATAATCCATTTGGGTAACACAGTACAAAGGATGCAATGCCAAAGCAGAACCTCAATAAATAAATAAATATTAATCCATTGAGCTATTACTCCTCAACCTTGAATTCCATTTATGGTACCTAGTTAACACAGGACTCTGGACTCGACTGTACTCTGAACACAAACTTTAACAGTTAGAAGCAACATTTTGAACCTTTGTCCAAGATCAAGCTTATTTAAAAAGATAAAAATCATTGAGACAGCGAGAATAAAATCAAAATGATCAACCTTTTATTTACAAATCATCCTGCTGAGTGTGACTAACCTCCTCACACAGGAGCTGACAGCCCAGGAGCTCTGCTAAGGTGTGTGGAGGCACCTGATTTACTGAGTAGTCACGTTCAAAAATCTGTAAAGAGACTTGTGCTGAGTGCAAGGTGTCCAGGAACACTGTGCAGTCTAAATGCAACGGTGCAGTCGATGCCTCAACATCGCTTCTCAGATGACTTTTTGGTTTTTATAACTTGTCTGTGTTTCAATAGAAAGGTTATTTCTGTTTTCTCTCTTACCTTATTTACCCATGTCTCAAACTGAATGTTTTTGGAATTTGGTGATGTAGTAAGGAACAAATCTGCAAGGAAAAATGTAAGAGAAATAAAAATATTTAAGAGAAGACTACACAAACAAATACATTTTATCACTTAGTAAAGATACATAAATTATTTTAAAAAATTACCTAAGCTCTAAATACATTATTCCAGTGATGTTTAGATGTATAGATATTAAGTAAGAAACATTAAAAACACACCCCTCCAAAACTATTTTCATCTCTCATACTCTTCTGTACACAATTTTGGCATTTGTATCATTTAATACACAAATACAGTTACTCTCATGTGAGTTAGTAAGTGCTGGATGTTATATATGCGCCCTTCTTAATAGTAAAGACAGAGGCATACCTCAAAGCTAGAAAAAAGTATACACAGTTATACTTTTAGGAAGTAAAAATTAAAAATAAAAACCTACCAACTACCCTTTTACTTTGAATATGTTGAATTAAGCAGCAGATATACTGATGGAGAAATATTTCTGGCTTCTTTTACACTAAAATTCTCTCAAACATCAAAACAGTGCAAAAGAGGGCTTCAGACCATGTATCTGGCATTGTCTACTGAAAGAAGAACTTATTCACTGATATTTAGGAAAGCATACAAATTAGAAAAATGGGAAGAAAAAGGTTTTATTAAAAAAAAAAATTAAGTCCAGTGTTAAGAAATCCAGATTTAAGAAAACTACTCTTTTAGATTTAAACACTTGTCTTTTTCATTGCCTCCTTTGCCCCCGTAATTTCAACTGCCACTATTTGAGATAGAACACAAAGGTTACATTGCAGGCAAAAAACCAAACCTAACCTGAGGCACATAACGTTATAAAGGACAAATGGAACCAGCACCCCAGAGCATCTCCAAGGCTGCTGTAATATCACACTGCAGTGGCAAAATGCAAAAGCAGGCAAAGATAGCAGATAATCTTCTAAAAATAGTGTAGAGGAGCTGTGCCACGCTGCTCCTACATTAGAGCAACAAGCTGTGATTTCCCATAGGACAACTTAATATAGGTACAGCAACACCACCTCTAGTTCTAGAGCCTACTGAAACAATTCCACTGGTACTTCATTGCCAACTGTCCTCTGTTTTATCCTCAAGCCTTCTTAGAAGCTACGTGTCCAAAATGCTCATGCTCGTTTCTAGGATTAAACTCCCTTTCACTGAAACCAAATCAAATGCGTAATATTTACAAGTAATTTTCCTTTTTGATCAAGAACGCCACAGATTTCAAAGCAAGCAAAACCAAAGTATTTCTTTGCAGCAGCAGCGTAAAAAGGCAATGTAATTTAGACCCTTCAAAGAACTGTTCACAAATTGGTACAGCTCAGAATTACAAATGTTTTCTCTCAAGTTTGTGGAAGAAATGTGTAAGAAAAACCAAGCCATGTCTGGAACAGTGTTCTAGACCTGGTAATTCCCAAAGGTTACTTTCAACCTAAGGTACTTTATGATTCTCTCTGGTTTTATTATGTTTTTGACTCCAAGAACCAAAAGCATATGAGAGAGGAAACAATTAAGAATCTGTGCAATTTATAAATATCTTTTTCTAACAGCCATAGCAGAGACTCCTTGCAAGCATCTGCTTTCCAAAGGAACAGTGTCCATGGCAGTCATCTCTCACTTCACTGCTATTGCTTTCCATGTCGATTATTACTAAATTCTTTAACATATAACAGCTGCAGGAGAAGAGGTAGAACCAACAAATGCATTAATATCTGTATCTTCAGTACTTGGGTTACACAACAATGAAGACATACACAGTTCTTTTCTACACTTTTTGAATTACAAAACACCAATCATTGAAAACGGTAACATTTCTGTTTTGCTTCTGGCTATATCAAGAAAACTCAACCCCTTTTCCCTACAAGGAATGCCCATCACATCACACATGATCAGGAAAAGTCACTCATCTAAAGATATCCTGCCACACTGCCTTTGGAAGTCAGTTCAGGTTGCAATTTCAGCTGTAGAAAACAAAGTTTATTCCATACAGATCTCTAAGTTTAAAAAGCAAGGACTAAGTACTGAGGGCTGTTCAAGTGCTGATGAACTGAGCAACGGCAAATGCAAAATATTGCCAACCTGAGGTTATAAAAATCAAACAATCTGCAGCTCAGCAACCAATTATTTACAGAATACAAAGGTGGTGCTTTTACTAGACAACAGGTACATTAGGGGATACCAAAAGCAACAGGCAAGGGTGTACCTCTGACAGCCCCATGGTAACTGTAGGTTCCATGAAAATGTGAAACAGGAAGAGGAAAATATCAGAGCCAAAAAAAATCAGCCTGGCCACTTTCCTGCTGCTGCTGCCAGAGAAAGATTATTGGGCTAGCTAGATGAACCACTAGACTAAGCCTGCAGGGCATTTCTTACATCTTTAACTTGGGACATGATGTAGCAAAGGGAAGTAAAGTACTTGATAGGTGGGATGGGGGAAGATCTTGATGTCAGATTAAGGCGGATTTTCCAAAATGTAACACCTACACCCTTAGCAAATGGCTGGAAGTAAAAAAACAATACTGCCTGAGAGGAAAGGTTTCTCTTAAACAAATGCAAAGTGAACTGTTGCAATTATCACAGAACGGTTTAGGTTAGAAGGCATCTTAAAGATCATCCAGTTCCAGCCCCGTGCCACAGGCAGGGACACCTTCCACTAGAACAGGTTGCTCTTGGAGCCCTGTCCAACCTTGCCTTGAAAACTTCCAGGGATGGGACAGCCACAACTGCAGACAAACTTATTAAATAAAAAGTAGATAATATTACAAACTCACCCTACTTCCAAACATTGTTTTTTTCTTACAAGCACTCATTGGAAATTGCAAGTAAACCAAACTATACAGAACCTGCTCCAAGTCCACTTCTGATTATCCTCGTTATTTTCTGTCACTTTTGAGTGTTATAAAAAATGGTACTAATTAGAGATGGAGCATTCATTTCACTAATGACTGATTTGACCTTTGTTTAATGTCAGAGGGCTTTATTTCAAAATAAAAACTCTCAGCATCTATGACTGTCTTTAGAAGCCACCAGGGTACGAGCAACATTAAGTTACTCCTTGATTTCACAATCACTTCAGATGTTTAAGTTAATAAAAGAGAGGGAAAAAAAGCGCCCCTATTTTTAAACACTATCAACATGTACAAGGCATTACCCAATTAGAATTTATTTATGGTCCAAACATGCCTAAACATGCTTTCATTAATGTGGAAGAACAGGTGTGTCTGTGCATATTCTCTAACCAGAAGCTCCTTTGGGGTATGAAAATGCCCTCTTGTATGTATAAGTAAATAATGTGCTGAACTAAAAATTCCTGCTTTGCAGGGTGTTAACAGCATGGGTAATGTAAGAACTGTATTAAGATCATTAAATGCCATAAAACCTAAAGACAAGTAAAAGATAACTTTCCTGTACTTACATTACAATTTTTCCTCTATTTACATTACAGATTGACTCACTGGTAGGAAAAAAGTATTTAAAACCAAAATGTAAAACACTATTTACAATTTTTTTAGTAGTACTTCTACAGCTTCAGTTGTACAATACTTCTAATATGCACAAACCATATTATATACAAAAAAGTTAGATATAGTCAGTTTTATTTCTTTACTATGTGAAGTGGAAAACCAAGCCTGACAAGTTTCGTGTTTCTGTTCGTAAGTTTGTCATTCAGGTAGAGAAACCCTCTACATTTGGTATTCAGATTTGTTTGTCAAGTTGGCAGTAGTTCTGTTCTAGAGCAAATGGAATACACCTGCCTGGCTATGGTGATTTAGGTGATTCAGCTTTTACGACATGGATACAAGTACAAGGACCAATGCTAATGAGCTTGCAATTCACTTGTCATGAATTTTTGGTGCTAGTTACACAAAACAGGAAGTTAAGGAAACATTCCTTCCAGTAGCTTCCTCCTCTGAAAAACTTCAGCAAAACAAAAAGACTTCATGTGTTCCAAACAAGCTAATTTGTGTTGGCCAATTTTTAAGAAAGGTGCTTCTAATCAAAAGATTGTGAATTTATTCTGTTCAAACAAGTCTTTCAAAACTTAGTGAGTGTTTATTGGAACTATTTAGTAATTATTTAGAACTATGAGCAATTTTAAACAACATAACTAACATAACAACAGTAAAATCCCTTTTATTGTTAAAAATTACTTTAGGATATTAATTTAAAAGAATCACTCAACTGGAAAACTTTTAAATTAGATCTATGCTTTATAGTTATGTTGCTTTTAGCACTTCAAACATGACTTTCAGACAATTCTGTTTATTTTCAGAATAAAGGCAACAATATTGTTTCAAGCAATAGAATATAACTGCTCAGTGTTCAGAGTGCTTTCAGAACCCATTTTCACATTCATGCTTTCTCAACAAAATGCTGTTTGTGGCACAACCAATTTACTTCTCACCTGTAGTAAGCTACTGATTCCCATAAAAATGTCATATTATTATCCCCCGTTGTATATAATTATATCAGTATATAATTAAAAATTGTGAAAGGAATAGCTTTTGAGACACTTCATAATGGCAATTTTAAAACTAAAACTCCTAAGCACATAGCAGAGATTATGGGCTCTTTTAAAAAGAGTAGAAAAAAAGAAGTTAAAACAGCTATTTCTTTTCTCTAAAGATCTCTACTCATTCTTTGATTCTCTTTGTGAGGTAAGCTATGAGTAAGAGAAGCCATTGGCAAAAGCAGACCAATCCCAGCAGGAGCAGATGCAGCTAATTCCAACTTCCAAGTCCTCTGAAATATATCCTGCTCATCTTATATGATACATTTTTGCCTCCATTACTTGCTGTAAATTCACAGGTAAGCTCTGTTATCAGAGCTTAAAACAGCTAAGAAATTTAAAAATTGTACCTATTCAAGGAATGACACAGTGACACAGCATGACTGAATATTTGTTCTGGGAAAAAATGAAGGGAGGGAGCAAAACCAGAGAGAGTAAATACATACCCCTACCCAAGTTTTAAAATGCCACACAAGCTAAGTTTTAAAAAGCCGGATAATTTGTTTGCCTGGTTATTTTCATAGAGAAAAAAATGCACATCTACTGTATAAAATAAGCTTTGTTGATAATATTAACTGCAGAGAGGCTCCCAGCTTCCATGAAGAGGAAACTCACTGAATATCTAACCAGAGTCTGGCATCAAATGTTACAGTATCTTCACAATCCAGGTTTAAATGATTACAACAGAAATATCACCTGTGATCTGAATGATTGTTTTTCAAGAAGAAAACTATCTACATTTACACATTTAAACTAAGAATTGGGAATAAAAAAGAAAACACATTGTGAACGTTCTGCTACATTAGGCTTCTAGATTCCCAAAGCAAAGCAACATAAGAGAATTAACCACTAGAAATCAGTAAAGAGACTGCAATTAGCTTACAGCAAGCTGTTTCTGAATAATGATTTTTCCATTTTAGTTTTCCCAAACCCAAATTTATGATTTTTCCTTCATATTATATAAACAGTTCCAGAAATATCTACAATTATACACACCACGTGCTAGTGTTCAACACAAGACTGGTTGTAAGAGCAGCACTTCCAAACTTTGGAATCACATAATCAAGTTAGACACAGAATATTTAATACATCAGCTGTTTCTCACAGCATTCAAGGATGCATTGACAGATGTACAGTATGAGGTTACAGTATAATTCAGAGCCCAAGGCAGTTTGTCTCATACATTTGAGCATTTAAAAAGTACTTGCAGGGCCATGGCCTGATTTCTTGGCAGAGGGCTTGTAACTTTGAGTGCAGACATATTTATTATTTAATAATCCTTTTTTTTCTCCAAGTGATTAGGAACTATGATTTAGCTTAGAAAGGCAGCATTATCCCTAAATGAACATCTGACATTTTAGGATGTTTAATATAAGAGCAATTAGTTGACTCATTAGAAAAAAATGACACAGCAAAATAATCGTTATCCTAAAAACTTCAACTGAAGATAAATCACTTGGTACACCCATGAGAACTTATGTTAAGACAGTCTAATCAGGGTTCACCCAGTGCCCCATGCTAAATTTGAATTTCAGCTTGGTCCAAAGTACTGAACTGAAAATTCTGCACAGTGTCTGTGCAAGTCCAGCTTTAAACAGACCATCTGTACTGGTGCCCACCTCAACATCCTTTCTGGGTGGTCTTTATCAAGTCCTTTCATGTATCTTGGTCCCAGTTTCCAGCTATGACACCCTTTCCCCACGGTTCAGTGTAAAACCTTCAGTGTAATGACCATCTTGCCAGCAGGGTTTCCTCCACTGACCAGTGTTCTCTGCATCTCTTAACTGACACATGCTGAGAAGGACTGAGCTCCTTCTTACTTTGGATTGAGTGGAAAGTAATGCAAAGAGAAATTACTTTTTAGCTCCTTCACTATAAAAGTCAGAGTTAAATACTGTACAAATACTCCTTAAGTCACATGATGTAAATTTTTCACTTTGGGGATGGGACATTTTTAAGACAGGCCTCTTACATGAGGATCCTGCTTTGAAAATGCTCACCTGGACTATCTGCTCTATAAAATATATCTGATTTAATCGGCTCAAACAAGTCTGTTATTATTAGCTTCAAGATTACCTTCCTAAGCCAGCTGTTAAAAACAACTAATGAGAAGTGTGAGTATGTATTACTAGACACCCAGCAGCCTTATTTAAACATTTTCTCCTCATCTTTCAGTCTATCTCAGTTCATGTATCAGCAGTGACAATGCTGGTTGACCAGACCATTTCCAGACATCCCTTCCCAACTCGGGCACTCTGTGAACCAGATACTCCTCCCTGGAGCAACACATGCTTAATACACATGCAAAGACACTTGAAAGTTTTTTATTTAGTTAATCTTTATCCATAAAGCACCCTTTTGATAAATTTTTGCATGGTTTATACAAAATTCCTGGTCTAACTCTGAATTACTTACTGAATGAATAACTATAAGGAGCTGAGACTTCCACATGAGGATGCTTTCTTTAAAAACTGCAGTGGCATTACACTCTGAAACAGCCCAGTTTACCTCTCACCAAGAAAGATTAGTATTATCTTTGTTGTGGTTAGAGGATTTTTGGATTATAAAATCCTTACACTGTTAGCCTTTCATGAAGCTCTGTTAGGGATTAAACACATCTTTATGAGCAAGTTCTCATATAATGAAATCATAACAATTCAACTTCATTTTACCCAGAGCAGGAGAAGTGTGGCAATTAAAAGCTCTGTTTGGAGGGTTTAATATCAGCAGGTTGAAAATGGGTTAGGCAATAAACTAGCAAAAAGCTTCTCAGCCCAGAGAGGATTTTTTCTTTTTTTTTTTTTTCTTTTTTCTTTAATGTCAAGCACACTTTAAATCTCCTAAGCTGTTTATAATGACAGAGTTGCCAAAAATAGCCCAGCTAAAAATCATGAAATTGGCTGCATCTGTTACAGAATACAAAGAGTCCCAAAACACTGCAGAATATTAGAGAAAAGTCTTAAAAAACCCCAAAAACAAAGTAAAAATGGCATATTCTGCTGGTTTGGTTTTTTATTTGTAAACAAAAATCAGTGCATTCATTTTAGGTACAAGTGCATCTTCATATCCATGAACAGTAGCACTTCCTGTGAGTAAATATGCTGAATTTTTCAGTGCAAAAGTACCACAAGAGCATCAAATATCACAGTTAAGCCTCTTGGGCAACATGATTTCAGCATGCAGACTATTCCCTTGCATCTCATCAACACCTCCTTTTTAATTAATACCATTCTAATGTGTCCCAGGCCCTATTCTTAATGAGGCTTTATTCCGACTCAAGAATGACTGTGTGGGTGAATACTGAGTCACAAGGATCCTCTCCTCCTCACCAGCTCTACCTGAGCCAACCAGTAAGGAACAGACTCCATGGAGAAATAGCACCATATGGATCACACTCTCTTTGCCATGCTGCCCCAGCTGTGCTGACAGGGAACAGAGCTAAACAAGCAGGAGAAGCACTTACGTGTCTTCTGTGAGGTCTACCCAGACTGCACAGAGCTCTGTTGTTTTTTTCTTACCTTCTATCACCTGACTACTTCTATGAGTCACTTGCCCAGCTCCACACAGACTAACAAATTACAGGAGACGTGCTGAGAACACTATACAGGTATTTTTTGGAAGAGGTACAGTGAGACTCAAGGTGCAATTTTATGCTTGGTTAAAGGCAGGCTATGACTGCTGCTACTGAAAGAGGAGTGAACCTTTTCTCAGCGCTTACACTGGCTCTGACAATCCTGAAGCTGCATGGCGAGCTGGATCACCTTAATAACTCGAGTGAAAATAAACTGTGTTCCTCAGCAGCCCCAGTTCCAAGCAGTTACTAGATCTGATGTGAGGGAAGTGCCATAAATGCACAGGCAGGACCAGACGACTGGTTACTTTCCATTTTGGCAGCAAGCAGTCTTGGAAAAACACAGCAGCCATGAAATATCAGATTCACTGATATTATTTTCCAGCAACATATGTCTTATTTCCAGTTGGTCCCATTTTCATGGTGATAGTAAAAAAAAATTATTATTCCCATCTTAGAAGCAAAACATTACTTTAAGGAAAATAGTTCTATGGTAATAGTTTCTCCAGTTTTCTTCTCTGAATGAATTATTTTTCTTAATATTTCCTCAGGTTACTGTAACATAACACTTCCCACAGAGCTACACATTACACTGTAACTCAGTATTTCAGCCTGAGGTGTTTTATCCTTGCTGCTACAAGCACGTAAAAGTCAGGATCTTTATGGGAAGAGCCTCATAGAGGCTTCTACTCACATCTTGAGATATGAAAATAGATGTGAATCTATAAAAGCTCTGAGCACTCCCCATACAAAGATCCTGACTTTCATTCCTATTTAATAGAGGAACTTCCACATATCACTAGCACTAACTGGAATTCTGTGAACATTCTTTAGTCTGTCAGCTGTCAAAAACCTTGAAAAATGGATCCATCTGTGATTGATCTATGTAAGCAACCTGGACTTCTTACCTTTACCTACCCAGGAGTTTTGATTTCAATGTACTCAGCTTAAAATGCTACCTGCATTGCTCATCTATGCTGCTTGTGACACTAAAAGAAAATTCCAAAAGACTTCCAGAGCTAAGTGTGTTAGAATTGCTTATTACATGACCCTGATTATGGTAAGCAACCGTATATCTACTTTTCCAGTTAGAATTTCCACTTGACAGCTTCATGTAGCAACGTGCCAGGACTGAATATTAAGGTTTGACTGCATGCTAAAGTAATTAACTTAATCCCCAACATTTATAAGCATCTTAATTAAATTTATGGACTGTTTCCTCTCTCATTCTCATGCAACTAAAAAAGAAAAAATAAACTCTCTTTCCAAAAATTACCATATATGAATTGATGTCCATTGCACATCTAGCAAAAACACTTCAGAATTCATTGAGTGTGTTTAGCACAATATTTAAATGTGCTTGGAGGTATGAACGAGGTATGTAAGTAAGAAATAGATTCATCATGGTAGCTGAACTGCATTCACAAAAAAACCCCAAACCCCCAAACAAAATGAAGGAAGAACACAGTTTATCTACCATAAGAAACATTGTCTCTGGTGCTCATCCCTGAACACTGAGCTATGAACAGCTTACAGGATTGCTCATATAGTAATACAAGAATAAAATCTCATATACTATTTTCTCAGTCAGTGATAGAACCAACTACAACAAAACAGAATGAAGTCATATTGAAATCTCCAAGAAAAATTATAAGTCTGGTCTTGAAAACATTCTCCTGCAAACTATTTTCAGACTCAATATGAAGAAAACAAAGCTCTGATTCCACTGCCAACTGAATACCAGAGTACAGCACTGTTAAGAGCAGGAAACAAGGCTTTAATGGTGAATACAACATTATTCAGAACAAGCATTAACTCTGATCATCATCAAGAAGTAGAAAACTTTATTAGGCTATTAATTTTGAAAGTAGCTTTTTAAAACTCGGAATTTTCAAATTTCAGATACTAAAATAATTTAAAAAAAAATTAGAAGTAGCAAATTCACATAATTACCAAAGAAAATTGCAACACATTACATTGTGTACTTACTGATAAATATTTTTAGGAAGGTATTTAACACTTTTATGACTTACCAGCAGTGAAGTCATTATTTAAATCTATAAAAGCATGAGAGTGTGGTATATACATTTTACTCTGAGTTTCCAGTGCAGGATGCCATGACAAGTTCCTACAGACAGGAAAAGAAAGGAGTACATTTCAGCAATGTGCAGGGACTGTTAATTGTAATATAGCTTTAAAAAATGGTGAAGTTTTAAATAAAATTGGACAGAGAGCATGTTCTGCTAATACCAAGATAAAATTACTACTTAGCTTACAATATACCAAGTAACTAAGAGTAATTGCTTGAAAGGTTCTGTGAAGGATGATTCATAGCACAGGGGCTCCAGTTAGATTTTATTAACTTTCTAAAGCAACTTCCTTTTTTTTTTTTTTGCACAGAAAAGTATCACCACCCACAAAGTGATAATTAGTGCCTAGGCTTCAACTATGAATCCTGAGACACTGATTCCTGTCCTTCCCAGTTTCCTCAAGCAGTTTTAATTCTGGAAGTACTTATGGAATCTAGCTTATGATTAATAAACACGAGCAAAAGTGCTCACATGCTGTTACAGCAGCTCATACCTGCTGCATGTAAATGCATGTTATTTCAAGACACTTCAAAATCAACACATGAATTAAACTCTCACATTATGATTGACTACAAGCTAATAATGTTATTTACCAAGCAGGTGATACTTCTATTTATTTATTTATAAACATACATGCACTGCTGGTTTCTGCTCTAAAAATGAATTAACTTTCACCAAACCTCTCTATTAGCAATGATTTGAAATGCAACAAATCCTTCAGAAGTCATCATTGCTGAATCACTGGGCATGTTGCTTTCAGAACCATTAGCTTACACACTCCAAAAAATCTCAATATGCACTATACACCAGTAGGACAGTGATATTACTATGTCTAGAATTATGTTTTTTATCCCAGTGACATTACATACATATTAGTGAAGTCCTTATCTTCTGTGACTTATTTTATGTTAAGCAAAAAAATAAGCCTCTGATGACTTCCCAGAGGTCATAACTGAATCTTAGAAATGTTAAAATGCAGCACGTAATCTTTAAGAAATAATTAAACATTTTCTCTAGGTTTTTCTATGTATTCATTTTTCAAAGTAGCCAAGGAAGTTAGTTATACAGCTCTAGAATAAATTCCAAGCCATTTTAGATTAAAAATGGAAAAATGCTTTTCTAAGCAGATGACATAAAGCTGTTATCCATGTACAAGCCATGGCTTATGCTATTACCTATAGCACTCAGGCTTATTTTGAGCTACAATGAGTAAGTTTATTTGTATGCTAATGCTACTGAAAGGATTTCTTCAACAAAATGAAACAAATCTTTTCCACTTCTCCGTATCTCCAAGAGTTCATAAAGTTTTTCAATATATAATCATTGCAAAGGGTTCAGAAACATCCTTGTGATTCTGAAATCTGTTTCATAAGCCATTAAGTTAAATAAAAGTAGGGTGATAAAATTCAATTTGAGATTTATTATCAAAAACATATTGCCAAGAAGGGTATAGTTTCCATTTACACATTTAAAGGTTATTTACTCTACATCACTCCTGAATCATCTCCAAGGGAAGGAAAATAGGCTGTTAGAAACAACAGGTACAAATTTGTTAAACTCACTGATGGAGTGTGTGAGGAAAGCCTTATTTAAATATTTTTAAGGGACATGGGGAAGCAGGATAGAAAGCTGATATGTTGTTGCCATAGAGAGAGAAATGGTTTCATTGATTTCTCCACTTTTGAAACAATAGCTGAAGAAAACCACATAGGAATCCAAAGACTTCTTAACACACTCTTTCTTTCAAAATAAACTTAAGGACTGATTGCATGCAAAGCTAAAAGAGCTGTGACACCAACACCTGGATTTCTTCTCAAACACACAGAGTTGCAAGTTTCTTTGTTAATGTTACTGAATACCATTAAGGACATTCCTAATAGTTCCATTTTAAAGCTGCAAAATACAAGTTACCAGATGCAAATTTCTTCAAACAACTGATTTAAAGGTCCAATCATCTAAAAAAACATGAGTTCTGTTCCTAATTTTTCCATTCATTCATTATCAGTCAAGAGAGAATAGTTAAAAAAAAAAAAACCACGTAAAAAGACTTGTGTCTTTGACATTTATAATATATCTTTCATCCTA
This sequence comes from Corapipo altera, assembly GCF_003945725.1. Classification (NCBI taxonomy): domain Eukaryota; kingdom Metazoa; phylum Chordata; class Aves; order Passeriformes; family Pipridae; genus Corapipo; species Corapipo altera. Next base: position 3,003,830 of record NW_020884894.1, on the reverse strand, counting down.
AAAATAGTTTCTGCTATATTTTGAGCACAGACTTTCAAAACTGAGAGAAGAATCTCTCTATCAGAGTTTTAATTCAAATATCCTTCTTCTGAGAAACTTCTTTCTTTTTCAAAGAATGCCCAAACCACTGTCAATGAAGTTCTTCCTTATGGAAGTCAAAGATGGAATGTATGGCAAACTCAGGCTGGCAAAAATCACAGGAAAAGATGGACAGACCCATATTTCCATTTTAATGTTTTGCTTAGAGACTGGTTGTTCTGAGCCAGTAGAGATCCAACCTTTTGTTATGCTTTGACTTGAGCCTTCATAACAAAAATAATCCTTTGCATAGTCCTTACTAACCACTTAAACATGACATTATCATTTTTATCCCAATATTTACTAGCTAGTCCCATTTTGGGGTTAGCAGAAATTTTAATAGTAAAACTTAGTCCCCTTTACTGCAATCTCATCTCACAAGACTTCAGTCCACCTCTGTTTGCCCATGAGTGGCCCAAGGTACTGTTTAACACAGGGGTGTGACACAGAGAATGTCACTTGTACACACACTTGTATTGCTACTTAAAGTCAGCTCGGCTTTCTGTCACTGTACAAATCTCTTCCCCGATATTTTCCTTAATATGTAACTTAATATCCTTCCACCTTGCACTTCCTGTGTTTTATGTCATCTAATCTTCCCATTACAATTAATCTCCCAGATAAATGAGAGCTAAATTTTTTTAAGTTTACTCCAAACACTTGTATATTTTCCTTTTGCCTTCCCTTACATTATAAGATCTGTTCCAGTTGTTCTTGCATCATCAACCTGTCACTTCATCTGTTAGAGTAAATGCAGATTTTGTACAACACAAATTCCATAATACAGACTGTAATAGTAAATACCAGAGTGTACTAAACAAATTAGACAGTAACTGTCCCAAGAAACAATTCTCCTGTTTCTGATGTCAAATAATAGGGGTTTTGTTTTCTCAGCTTTCACGGTACGTCTTCTTCTCCTGTATAATAATTACTTCCCCTATAAAATAACACCTTAAAGATCAGATGCAGAGTGTCACTGAATCTTGGAAGATACACATTAAACATGGGTCTTACACCTCTTTAACAAGAGCTGAAGTTGATGCACAATGAACAAGTTACCAAAATCCATGCTAACGAACAACCCCTGAGCTCACCCGCCAATCAAGATCTGTGGCTTGTTTGAATCACTGGTGACACCAAAGACATCAGGAATCAAGTCTCCGTTAAAGCTGAAAATGGAAAACAATTTCAGAATCACCTCAGTCATTACAGGAGTTCAAATTAACTGTTCTTAAGTTAACCTGTATTTGGTCAGCATTTTCCCACCAAGCAATGAAGAACTCTCAGCTGTACAGACCTGTACAGACCTTTCTGAATTTTGGCTTTGTGTGAGCTGCCAGAGCAGTAAACATCTTTCAATGGTTTTGGCTTTCAAACTCTATTTCCCACCCCTGCTTTTGTTCAGCATTTCACACAGAGGTAAGTACAGTATGAAGGGCATACTTGCTCAGTCTGATAAGCCAGTAAGGTTTTTGCTTTAAAAAATTCACTGGAAAATGAATGGCTCTTTTTTCTGCATAAATTGAAGTACTGAAATTAAAAAAATTAAAAGCTCATGTAGTTACTATTGCCAGGATGATCTAATAGGATTTGTAAAAATGAGTGTTATGGTTCTTCATCTTTAGTTGGATCAGTTGACATTACACAAACCACCCTGTTCTTAAAAGATAAAGGGCATCTGTTTCAAATTTTAGCATTAAAATATATTTAAGTGGCTCTTAGTCACCACTATAAATGTGTTTTTTAAAAAAAAAGTAGGCCATACTTACTCCATTACTAAAGGCTCATCATGAAAAGTCTTATTTAACATAGTTTTATGGTTAAGATCTGAAAACAGAAAATATTGATTCAATTACCAATATATTATGACATTTGCATTTTCAACTAAGACATAATTATTCTATTAATTTACAACCATGAATTTTATGGTTTAAAAAAAATCAGAAACCACTGAATATAAGCAACTAAATGGCTTCTTGAAATTTTGCAGGAAAGTTACAGTTGAAATACTGAAGCTTCTTCTCTGTTTACTAAACTCTTCAACAAATCATTCTAAATAGATCTTAGTGAAATCTATTTCTATGTATGACTGCAAGCATGCAGACACATGAAATCTGAATTAGCTGGGATGAAGTCAGGCTAAAAATTGACACTGTATGTTAGACTTCTGTTTAATGTTTTGTCATGGTAAACCACTTAATTATATACACTGAGTATTTGAAATAAGCATTAGACTGCCTAAATGGGAAGTGAGGATTTTAAGACCTAATCAGGTGATCACCTTAGGCTTCACTTTTACTTGTAATCCAAACTCCTTGCCAGATCATCCTTGTTTCTCTCCTCTCTCCACGATGTTTCCCTTTACAATTTCCACATTTTATATAACAGCACTCTCTTACTGACCTGTCTGTCACCCTTCTATTACCCAAGGAGGGACCACATACCTTCTCAGTAGCCTCACTACATACCAACCATTGCCCCAATTTTTAACCTCTGACTCCTTTTCCAGGCCTCAAATGCTCATTTGTTCCTCTCCAGATATTTTTTCTCCAGAAGCAAGACAGCATAAATTAATCCAAGTCACTCATATTCTTTCAAGTACTAGAGACACCTACTATTCTCTCAGTATTTGATCCATTGCACTTTCATGGGTTCCTTGTTTCACCCCTGATTAAAGTCAGAAGCAAAGGTATCTAAAGCCATCACTTGCCTCATCTGCAACTATTTCATAACACAGTTGTTTGCAAGTGTTTATTCTTCAGTAGTTTTTGTGGACTTGAGGAGTATCTTCTTTAGCTCATCTGTCCTTGTTCAAATCTTAAACTCTTCCCAAAACCCTTTCCTAGCAAAGTCAACAGAAGACAGAAGAGCTCTCACAAGTTCACACAGTCCATAACTCTACCCAAAGACAGAATCACCTATACCTAGAACACTGCTAAGAGACTCTTGAAAACTTCATTCTAAATTTGTTGAAAACATCCAGCAAGAGACACTCTACAAACCTCTCTTCCAACACCTACTTTACTGTCTCACTGTCTTCAAAGATTTGGTTTAACAGAAATAAGTGTTATATCACAGTTGGTAGGTTTAGGTGTGCTATTTTGAAAGTTTATGCATTAGAGTTTACACTAAGTCCTCTGTGCTTTCAAATTGAAGATAAATCTTTAGAGATCATCTTTGTGAAGCTGACATGCATAATAGGGAAGCCATGAGAAGAAGCTCTTCAATTAATAGGTTACTGCCAAGCTATGGTTATGTCTGTTGCATGATACAGTGCAAGCATTTTAGCTTTGTTCTCTTTCATCAATTATTGAATACAGTTTAAGAGCAAGATAATACAAGGGTGTGAAGTTGAATAGCTGCTAATCCCTGTTTTAGCTGTAAAAATCACTACATTGTAAAATGAGTTGTAACTTGCTGACAACACTTCAAGTTATTAAGAAGTCTGACAATCCTGTTAATGAGCAGTCTCAGCAACTCACCCAATGTTTGGTTGTGTCCCCAGAAAATAAACACTGAAAGTTCATCTCTGCCATGACTTTGTGCCTGGGTAGTCAGGAGGACATCCATTTGGGAATCTCCATCATAATCTCCAGGAACTACACTGGTTATGGTAACACCAAGAGATCTGGAATTAAAACAGAAATTAAATGGAAAGCACTTGTGTATCCACAGGCTTGCCCAATTATTATTAGTTGGCCCAATAGAGTAATATTCCTCAACAACCTGGCTTATTATAAAGTCCTTATCTATTGCAAAAGTATCTTTAAATCAGGTGTTTGGCAGGTTCTCCTTGTCTAAAGAAGATATTTTTAACTCCAAACTTCAGCTATCAGGCTTTCTTCAGCCACCCCATTTGCTAAAACTATCTAGACTCCATTAAATCCCTTCATCTGCTGTAGAACCAGTCCTCAAAACTGTATTTCAGTGAGCAGGATCTTTTGGTTGCATTCCAAGAGCAAGACCATAAAGCAACAGGAGCAGTTTAAACAGCAGGAGTCAGACACATTAGAAGACTTTTCAAAAGACATTGTCATTTCCTTCTCTGTTCTGCCATGTCTTACCACCACTCCCTACATTTGTTTGTTCTTTCTCTTTTATTTGGTTACCTACTCAGGCTCTGCTTTACACACACAACCATGGATCACTCTGTTAAAGATTAAAAACAGATCACTAAACAAATTAGCTCCTTCCAAGGCAAGAGGGAATAACAAAAATATGTAGAACTACTGAAGATGAAGCTGATCTCTAACAGCAATTTAAACATAATACTATTAATAAGCATGATTCATAAGCAATAACCATTATAGCATTACAGGATGTTAAAATTATGCATATATATGTACATAAACAGATTGTTTTACATTTATTAAAAATGGATGCTTTTTTAAAGGCCACATTTAAACTCAATAAAGGAACAGATCTCTACACAGAAATACCAGAACACCATTCTCCATATCTCTCCTAAAGTAGATAATATTGGCTGGGTTCCATTAGTAGCTACAGCAAAGATGAATTTCCCTGAAAACATGTCTTGGGACTGAGATGTAAGATCTACCTGCCACAAAGACTTAACACATGATACGAAATGACAGTTTGCTTTACTAGGGAATAAAATCCTGAAAATCCAATTCAACTACAAAAATATTTCAACATATGGGTATTTTAAATACTCATTTGAGGACAAAAAGCCCCAAAGAATAAAGATTCCGTAAGGGGGTGGGAAGTCACATCTATTAGTAAAGAACATGAATGACAAAAGTCACCTCCACAAACTCTGTCATTTGACCAATGAAGTCCAAAGAAATCAAAACAAAAATATATCAGGAAATTAATGAGGAAACTGGTCAAAGAATTCGAGCTCCAAGGGCAAGCTGAACAAGTCAAAGAGATAACAGCAGCACAGATAATTTTATAACACTCTCACTGACTGCAGAGGTGCACCTTCAAGAAAAACAGCCATTTACATTGTCTCAGCACTGAATATCAATACTTACTTCATTGGTAACTTAACACGAGGCTTGAAGTAGGGTTCCTTTTGGTCAGCCAGAAAGATAACCAACTCATTTCCTGTGGAAGCAAGTGAGATGATGAATAATGGAGGAAGATTGTAAATGGCTTATATACAAACCCAGCATGTAAACAAATATGCCACAGACACCCATTCCTCACAGCAGCAGCAAATTTGAAAGAGTTCCCATACCAATACTTGCTCCTCATTCAAAAAGAAGCAAGAGGAGCACTTCTTCAACACAACCTATGAAGCCAACTGCATCTCAAAGGAATGTTAATATCAAGAACCTTCCTTAGTGATGAAAACCCTTCTTAAGGTTTAGTGTTAGAACTTTCTCTCTGCTATTGCTATCACATTGCTTAAAATAAAACTTCCTGTAATGAGTTAAGAAACATCACATGTGGAAAAGTAATAGGCACCAGCTCCACACAAATAATTAAAGCTTTAATGCTACTTTTAATACTTTCTCTGATGTAGCAGGATCTGATACAGCTTTCCCAAGTCAGCTGCCAAAAGCATTTTCAGTAAAACTCAGAAGTTACTTGGTTCCCTGCAGCATTTCCTCATTTAGAGTCAATGATACAAGCAATTATCATTTCATTATTTCTGGAAGATCTAAATAAAAGCCCATATTTTATGTTGCAGAAATAATTGAAATTGGGGGAAGAAAAAGAAGAATTTTAAACTGAATGATGAAATAAAATTTTTCAGTCGGTAAACCACACTGCAAATGCCCTTACTTCTGCAACTAAAACAATAGTTCATAGTAAAACTACTGTATTTTTTCTTTCTTCTCTTCACACCTGTAGCATCCCAAACTGCAAGAAGTGGGTTGCCAATAAAAAATAATTCTACGGCTCCGAACTTGAGCTACCAGAGCATTTTTCAAGAGCATCGTTCTCTGGTAAAGTTCACAGCTGCGAAATAGCAGAATACAAGCTACCTCAGTATGAAAGAAAAAAGTTAACTGCCATAAACCTATTTAGGAGAAGGAGAGTACATCAACAAATGAGTAAATGAAAACAAACCCTTTCAGAAAGGACAGGGGGGACCAGCACAGTCCCATCTGGCAAGTTAATGATGCCCGAGCTGCACTACCCTCCCAGCTGAGGGAGGGAGTTGGCACACAGCGAAGTGCAGGAGCCTGCTGGCTGCTCAGCCTTGGATAATAAACCTGTGGGCTGGCTGCTAAAACTTGTAACTCCCATTTCACACTACAGACTCTCACCTGCCTTTTTATCATCTATTTGGTGGAGTAATGATGACGATGGAGAAGCAAATGTGTTTTTACACATACCAGGTTCCAAGTCATTTGTACCAGTGAGAAATGAGATTTTGTGGTCATTAAAGATAGATTTATGAAAGTTTCAGCACAATGCTCATCAAGAGTCAAAACAAACTAACTACTGGAAATTATTAGCTGAACAGAAAACAGAATCACTACAGCACTACATCAACCCATGGTGCACACATCCTAGATGCCGTTTGCAGTTCTGTATTCTTTCTGAGATGAGAGGACAAGAAGAAAGGAAAAAAGTACATTAGAGGGTGTGAAAAACAAGAACAGTTTCAATACAAACAGCAGCTACAGAGATTAGAGGTCTTCAGGCTGAATATCTCTGTGAGAATACTGCAGAAGTTTTCAAAATTCCCTAAAGAAATGCAGGAGGTGAATAGGGGAGTGATCACTCATTCCCTGTACTACCAGAAGAGGCATCAAACATAACTGGAATGTGGTAGGTTGAACAAGCGAACGGCATGAGCTTCCCCACTTATCCCTGTTTCATGCATAGCCTTATAAAACAGGTAAGCATATGCACAATTCCATTTATTTCTATATTTCTAGTTTCAAAAATGACTAAAACCCGTGTCCGCTGGTAATTTTAATTGGTCTTGCAGTGAGATACTTCTGGATTTAGATTACTTCTTATGTTCAGTACGTTTGCTCTCCCTTACAAAGCTGTGAGTACAACCTGATTTTCATTTATGTATCTTAGCATATGGAACATTACTCTCCTTCAACTGAAGTAATGCAAGGTCAGAACAGTAACATATATCCAGAAAAAAGGCTTGAGATATCATCCCTATTTCCTTATTAAGGGTCACAATTATTAGGACTGGGCTGCTTTACCACATCCCTGTTCCTCAAAGTCCAGTATTATCTCCAACGCTCATTTCCTCACACTATTTACAACTGGCTGCCGTTTATTCTACTATTTAGAATCATACTGTTTAGAACTATTACCTTTTGTTTTTAAGGTATTCTGTAAATTTTCCAATTTACTTTTTGTCAAGACTTAAATTATGAAAAATAATTTTTTCGGGTAGGTTATTTCAGGCTGTTTTTTACAGTAAGTGTCACATAGGAAAGTGATCTAGCAAGAGTTGCTGTGCAGACACAAAGAAACCATGAATCTTATTTCTAAAACTTATAACTATTCACATTTTTATATGCATCCATCTAAAAGATAAGAAAGTAAAAATTAAATCTCCTATCACGGATATTTTTTTCAGTAGATGAGCCAGTGGAGCATTTTCAGGGAGCCACACACTTCAATAACTCCACTAGATGGGAAAGTCACTCATGCTTTACCAAAGCTACTTAGAGAAATATTTCTGACATTGAAGGAATAAAAAAGGTGAATCAGAGAATAAATTTAGTATCTTAACTTGTTGCTTCAAGCAAGTAAGATAATCCAAGACTAATGTCTGCAAACAACAGTGACCACTAAAAATAAGTTCTGATTCGGGGTCTCATCGTATGTGAACTCTAAACAGAAACTCATGGCAGGTGACTTGTGGCTGTGTGGAACAAATTTCTCTACCCTATCACTTTAAAATGATGTTCAAGGTAGGATAACGTGCAATTTATCCTCCTTGCATCTGCGAAATGTTTAACTGTGTTTCCCCAAATATTGTGAAAGTAGGAGTGAAAAACCAATTTGTGACCATGCTAGAGGAGAAAATATATAAATTATTTCAGAACCATAAATTCAACTTGAAAGAAAAGTATGTCTTGCCCTATACGAACCCATATTTTAGGGCAATTTGAAAACACCTTTTTTTTCCACACAGGAATTATGTCAGGAGCAAAGCAAACGTCAGCTTCATCGAGCAAACACCGGTGCGACGGCCCTCGGCACCCAGGCCGTGCTGTGGGAGAGAACGAGCAACCCGTGACCCACAGACCCCGCGGGACCGCAGGGATCACCGAGCCCATCTCCCTGCTCCTCGCGGGACAGCTCCCACCGGGAAAGCCTCTCCGCACCCGCCAGGAACCGAGACCGCCGCGGGCACACAGGCACCTGGTGCCTCTCCCCGAGCTACCAGGGGGCCGAGGCGGGAGGGCGGCGGCATCGCGGGGCTGCCCGGGAGGGGACGAGGAGCACCCCGGACACCGGCAGGGACCGCGGGCGCTCCCGGCCCCGCGCACTCACCGCCGCGCAGCACGAACAGGTCCGTCTGCTTGTCCGAGTTGAAGTCTCCGAAGGCCGCCAGCGTTCCGTGGGCCTCGGGCCCGAAGAGCTGGGCCGTGACATTCTGCAGGGCGCGGGCGGGCCCCGCCAGGGCCAGCAGGGCCAGCGCCGGGACCACCACGGGGACCAGCAGAGGGGCCAGCGGCGGGCACGGCCCGCGGGCCACCATCGCGCTCGGCCTCGCCCCGCCCGCGCTCTGACGGCGGCGGGGGCGGGCCCGGCCCTGCCGGCCCGCGGTTTGCGGCAGCGCCGGCGGAGCCTGCGCGAGCCGCTTTACGGCGCGATCCAGGGGCGATCCAGGGAAATCCCGCTCGGCCGTCCCGGACCGACCGCCGGGACCTCGCCGGGATGGCGGCGGCGGCGGCGGCTTCTCACATGGCCGATGTGAGCTGGAAGATGCTGGAGCTGCGCGCCCGCTCCAAGCGCTCAGGTCTGACCTCTTGGCTCGCCCGGGAGGAGCTGCGCGGGTCCCGCTCGCTCCCGTCACTCACCACCCCTCTCCCGCACTCCTGCTCCCGCACTCCTGCCCCCGCTCTCGGCCCTTCCCGGCCCGTCCCGGGCTGTTTGCCCCTCCCGGCTGCGAGAGGGGCACCTGGAACACCCAGGTGCTCCCGGGATCCGCAGCCCGTGTCCTTGGCGGGGCACAGCCCCGGGTTCTGCTCAGGTGTCACTCACCCCCACGGCTGCACGGGCAGCTGCTCGGGGGAGTATTTATTACTACAGGTGTATAAAGCCGTCGAACAGATGAAGTATTTAGGAAAAAAAAAAAGTACTAGTTTTTGCCAGCTTTCCCTTGGATAAAGGTAACTTTTTTATGGCTTGAGGATTTCTTGTTCTGAACTTGGGCTACGTGGCAGCTCCATTCTGACCTAAATGAAAGGGCAATGTTTACCGAGTTGGCTTGAATTTCCAAAGTTCAAAAACATCGGTTTTTAAATTACTTTTTCGAAATAAAATACAGTCTTAGTAGGGCTTTAACTGTTCTAATGGAAGCAGTTTTCCAGAAGAACCCTGGGGGGTTTATTTATATACCATACATGCTTGTAAAACTCAATTGTTATTTACTTACCTGCATGTTTGGCTGCTTTTGTTGTGTTAATGACTGATCAGATAGTGCGAAAAGAAAATGGGGCTTTATGAGGTCTCTAAAGGATTGTTTAAAGACGGATCTGATTCATTTGGCTTTAAAAGTTCAATGTATGTATAGTATTGATTTGCAAGTTCCGTGATTAAGACGGTCCACTAAAAGAATTGTTACATTGTGGCCGATTATGATTATTAACAGGGTGCTGTTATCTGAAAGCTGATTGACAAATGTAGCCATAGAGCTCTCCAAAATCAAGTCTGGAACCTGCATGTCTGGAGTGTGTGAATCCCGAGCCCCACAGCAGCACACGAACTTTGGGATTCCCCCTGCAGGTTCAGGCCCTGTGGCTGCAGGAAGCATTTGAGTGGTTTTAAATGCTTGAGTCTTAACTGCTGCTGCGGCGACTTTGTTGTTAAATGTATAAAAAAGTGTCTTCTGTGCAGTGACAGATTATTGTCGTTCCTTCTTTCCCTGTTCATAGAAATTTGTCTAGAGATTTGTTCACAGAATTTTATATAATAACTGAAGAAACTTAGTCAAGAAATAAAATTTATTTTAGTTGAAAAGTTTTTCTAATAATAGAGTTGATTTAAAAATCAAATTTTATATATAATCTTTCAGGTAACATTCATATCTAAAACTAAAAATCATGTTCTTGTTTTCCAAGTTTACTGCTGTATCTTTATAAGTATGTTGAAATTTATGTAAACTTCAGAGCTCTTCTGTTTCCTTTCTGGCCCTGTCAGAAGGAGTCATGGTTGGGATAATCACAGAAAATGACTGAAACTCCCCCAGCATCTGGTTTGGCTGAGGCCTGTGCTGGAGAGTCCCAGCTCACAAACAGCACTGTTTTGTTTGGCGTTATTATTTTCCAAGTATGATGCTTGGATAAGATATAGTAAAGGTGGAGTACCTGAACTGCACGAGTGACTCATGTTTTATAGCCAACAACAGTGTATCATTTAAGACCCAATCCTGTAGGAGGTAATCCGTATCTTCATGTTTATGTATATTAAATTATGAATTACGTTTTTGCCAGTAAAGCCAAATTTTATTGGGAATTTTTTATTTTTCTTCCTTGAACAATAAAATACTGTTTCATTTGTTAGCAACAAATTATTAGGATCCTCTGATTAGGACTAGATTATAAAGATATTCAGCAGTTGACCGGTCTGAACCCCGTGAAATTTTAGTTACTTTAAAAAATGGAAACTTCTTTAAAAATTGGGAAAAACTTGTAATCATAATTGCAAACACTGTTTTCTTTTTGTACATTCCAAAGTGGAAGATGTTTTACTTTAAATAACTGAGATATTAAGTGCCATAAGTAATATATATGACTGCAAGAAACATCCTGGTATAGATTTCACATGGGATAAAAGCAGCACTATGCACAAGCAGAGCTTTAGTTCTCTGTGCTCACTATTACTTAACACTTTTGTATGCACCAGTTAAATCATTATTTTTGTTTAATCTTGAAATAGATTTTATTCATCACCTCTTGATGTTAGTAGTGAATTTCCTATTAAATAACAAACCTAATGTGAAATATCCAAAAGATGGACTTTTTGTAGACTGTGTCCTTTTACTCAAATAAGTTTTGTGGAAGCAAAAGCATAATAAAACCAAGAGGTCAGTGTAGAAGAAGGAAACAAGATGAAATGAAACTTTGTGCTGTGCACTCTGTCATGTTAATAACTCCACTAACATTGCTTTCACTTAATTTAATGCTGGTTGCCTTTAACATTTACTAAACAGTTTTGAAAATTACTGTAGCTTAGCCTGAGACGTTTGTGATTAGCTGCACCACTTTGAAATGGCCAATTTGGATGATGACAGAGCCTTCTCTGCGCATGCTTTTTTAAACTTTGGTAAGTGTGCAGTTCTGTGTTTTGTTTTTGTTTGTGTCTGTTTAATTCAACAAAAAATAATTGTGTGTTTTGTGTTTCGTGCAATGTTCTATGCTAGCAGATTTTTAGCACTGTACAATTTAGCACTGTAAATTTTTAGTAGAACTTAAAAATTTGAAGTCTTTCAGTGAAAATTTCTGAAAAGTGGAATCTACTTAGGTTGAAATCTACTATCAAATCTTCCTGTTTTGTGTTCCTGTCAGTATCTGTGTGTAATAATCTCTGAACTGAAATTTCTCTTTTAAGATGATGGTCATGTGGAAGATGCCCTAAGAATGGTGTTTAGAATTGGGTTCTAAAAAAACCCAATGTGACTAGTTTAGAGCTAAGCAATAGTATTTCCAGTAAGTCAGTAAATGTTACAAATCTTGACTTTTGAAATTAAGTGGAAGCAAAATAAAGCCCCCTGGCACAGCTTCTCCTCAGGTACAACAGAAACTACAATCACAGGGCAGTTGTCAAGGCCATTACTCTGTATTTTGAAAGGAGTTTGACAGGGTGCAGATGTATCCATATGTTAAACTAGTTGATATGGGAGGGCTGTATAGGACTCCTGTGCAGTCCTTGTTGAAATACAGAAGCAGTTCAAGTGCTAGTGAGGGTAACCAGGAAAGGGGATTTCAGCTGCCTCTTGCCACACTGAATCACTCGAACTTCCCTGCCCTGCCTGTGCCATTTCTGTTTCTCCTCTCTTAAACTCAAAGAACGTGTCAAATGTTGGCATTGTAATAAAAATACTTACTCTTTCCTAATTATTGTATTGCTACTTGATGTTTCTGTTGTTATGATGCAAAATAAACATTTTTAGTAGTTTTAAGAGCTATTGTTTTGAGTTCTCAGAAATGGCAGTGCCTACCTTGAATATCTTGAATGGTTTCCTGCCTTGCTTGTAGCATTTACAAGGCTTGTGTAGTAGACTTTTGCATTTTGGTTATATGAAGTTCCTGTGTACTGGCACAATGGTCAGTATTTTACTTCTGGTGTTCAGTAGCTTCTGTGTGTTGTTAGTTACTGTAAATCCTGAAATCAGTAATTTCCATTAAGTATAATATACTGTAGAGAGAAATAACTTCAGATGATTAGGAAATAGAGAAGGGACAAAATAAATTGATGCATATTTTTTTTCTTTTTCCTCTCTGGTGACCAGTGACAGGACCCATGGGAATGTGTCAGGGGAGGTTTGGTTGGATCTCAGGAAAAGGTTCTTCCCCCAGAGGGTGGTCGGGCACTACCCAGGCTCCCCAGGGCAGTGGTCATGGCCCCAAGGCTGCCAGAGCTCAAGGAGCATTTGGACAATGCTCTCAGGACAGGGTGGGATTGCTGGGGTTGTCCTGTGCAGGGCCAGGAGCAGGACTTCAGTGATCCTTGTGGGTCCCCTCCAACTCAGGATATTCTCTGACTCTGTGAAATACTAATTGAATTACATGCACAGTCTAACACATGATTTTTCTTGGATAAATGATAGTTTAAAAGCTTTGTCACTTCAATGCTATTTAAATGCTATTACAATCTTTTACTCATTTTTACCTCTATTGTTATCATCAGTCAACCTAGGTAGCAATTTGTACCTTGTGCTTACTCCTACTGTCTATTCAGGTAGAAGAATTCTTTGATACATTTTGCATCTTCCTCTCCAAGCCCTTCTCCTTGTGTTTCCTTACCCTGTTTTCATTGGATTGTAGAACAGTTCAGTTTGGAAGGGTTGTCAGGATGTCATCTACTCCAGCCTCTTGCTCAAAGCAGGGTCAGCTGTGAGATCATAGTTTCTCCTGTATGTAGTGATTAAAAATCCCTGTGTGATACCATTTCTTAAACTTTGTTGTGAGAAGAAATAAAACCCTCTTTGGTTCCAATGGCTTCTGTAATGTGAAGATTTATTGCCCATACTAATGTTGGGTAATGAGGGTTACAGTGATCAGAGATCCAGAACTTTTTACTGTCTCAAGTGTTGGATTACATCCAGAACTAGTGTCACATTAAAGGCTGTGGTCAGTTTATTTCTCATCAAATCTAGAAAGAAATCTTGTATTCTCAGCTTTTTTTCTTTTGGCCTGTCCTGATTTAATGATGCAAAGTAACATTTTCTTTTATTCTTCTGGCATGTGAAATATTGGAAATAATGTTCTTGCCACATTGCTTCCATTTGTTTGTGATTAAACTTCAGGGCAGTGTTTGTTTGTTTTAATTCTGTGCTATGAAAAATTTGAATAAACCCTCCTTGTTGAAATATACATAGCTTTATCCATAGGCTTGGTCCAGAATTCCATTCTTATGTTTAATTTTCTTTAGTATGCCCAATTACTGCCATTTTCAAGAATGTGTGGGTGTTCAAAGCTGTACAAATTTGGGAGCAGGGTTGTTTAAAAGCCATGTTGGCCACAGCTTCTAAATCTAAACACCTAGACAGTTTAAAGCTCTTCCCTGAAGAACAATTAATGCTAATCTCAAGTATAAATGGAATAAAAATGAGGTGGATGGGAAAATACTTTAACATCAGGATGACATAATATTTTCAGCCTCCAGAGGCTGTATATACATAGGTATTTACCCTGCTAATAGCCTACCTTGGAGAGCTTTCCTTAACTTCCTTCAGTTTTATATTCTACTTAGAAGAGATAATGAAACTGTAATTTTTTCCCCCTGGAATTGTACATTTCAATTTCATCTACTGGATAAGGTTTTCTTATACTTTTGCTGTCTTAACTAAGTCAGAAATACCTTGTCTGTTTATTACTTTGGTTCTGCACTGGTATTTGATGTGTTTGTTATCAGCTGCTGGGCTGTTTGATATTTCATCCTGGTCCCTAATACTTCGAAAGGAAGTTTCTGTCCTTTTTAGTAATTCTTCAACTTGAAGATTGGTGAAATCATATTACTCTGGAAACTCTAAATGGTAGGAAATAAAAGAGGATTAATTTTCATTCAGAATATGGATATAGGGTATTTAGTCAGTATCTGAAGACAGACAGGGATTTAATTGGACTTGGGATAAAGATTTTTAGTGTTCTCTTAGCAGATGTGAAATACATTAGTGCAGGAAGCAACACTTTGATTTCCTATCAGGTTTTTCCCTGATTTTGAAGTAGGTACTGCCTTGCAGCAATCCACTTGTGGTGTAAGGAAATAATGGGCACGCTCCATTTGTTGTGGAAGAAGAACTGAACTCCCACATACCCCATTTAAATGTTGGATGGGGTTGTTACACTGCTAGACAGCTGAGGAAATACTAAATCAACAAAATAGGTTTTTTGTTACTTCCTAGTATAGGTACTTATTTACCTACAATAAAACCCACACTGTATGGTTACAATGAAGTGATTTATTTATGGAAAACAGTATTTAAAGTTAATGTGCTCATTCTGTTTCTTCCGAATGCTTACACACAACCCGAGACCTCCAGGGTACTATTTGCATATGTCATTCTCTTACGTTTAGAGTGTTGCAGTCTTGCTTTTGCCATTTTTTTTTTTTTCAGTTTGAAAACCTATTTTAAATATGTAATTGGAAATAACTTTCTATGGCATGTTTTAGTCTTGCTGAAATGAACTGTTAAATAGATTTGGGAAGACTGTAGATGGGCTTTTTTTAGCTGTCTTAAAAATAGCTTGGACTTTGTTATGGGCTCACTCCAAACCACAAGGAAGGAACAACTTCATGTTTGCTGCTCCTTGCTTTTGATCAAGTTGTGATAGCAGTGAAACATAATTTACCTCATGATTTCTCTAGGAGAATACTGTAGACATCCAAGCAAAACATAAACTATATATAGGTGCTTATGGGGAATTAATGAAGAATATGTGGAAAACTTTGATTTAAACAAGTTCTCCTACTTATCAGAGAACTTTAATTTAAGGAATACTTCCAAGAAATAAAACTATTTTTTTTGGTCAAATTTCTCGAACTATGAATTTATTTTACCTTTTTATTTCATCAGCAGTCTACTCTGGCTGTTTCAGTATATTTCTGTTAGTAAAGTTTCAAACATCTAAAATAATATAATTCGTAGATGGTGGTGCTTTGACGTTTTCATGCTCTTTTTTCTGTTCAATCTTCTTTCTGCTTAAAGTTGAAGTCTTTGAATGCTCTGAAATAGAAGAATATTCTTTTTGTTCTTGATAACATTATTTTGTTTCTCTGTTGGCCACAGAGGGTCACAGATTGTCTGGTAAGTATGTAAATTAGAACAATTTTATTTTAGGAACTTTTGACTTGTGTATATGTGTGTGTGCTTGTGAATACTCAGCTGTGTTTCCTGGTGCAATACTGGGATTAACAGTCTGCAAGTGAACATGGAAGGATGGTGTACTGTGCATGTGTTACGCAGTTAACAAATCTAAGAGAATCTTTATTTTGCCTTTGAAAATCTATTAAGTGAATATTTCTCATAAATTTGCTACTTTTTATGCAGTAAGTGACTTCCAGAAGATTTTTTTCTTTGTGTATTCTGTCCTACTTTCACTGAATTGCCTTATAAAATTACAGTTACACAGGTCACTGTATTATGTGCTTTTGCAAGATAACTGAATTAATAGTATAACACTATAAATTATGAATCTTCTCATGGGTATGGATTCATAGGCAAAAAGTAATAGAAAAATAAAATTGCTTTGAAAAATGGATTTAAACTGCTTCAGAATGTTGGTTTTTTTTAGTTGTTTTTAGCAGTAGATATGAAAGATGTGATATATTAGAAGTTTCTCTTTTCCATTACTGAACAATTTAGTTGTTTTTTACTTTGTTCCTTTAGGCAGCTTTAATAAACTGGGCTTTCTGTGCTTCCCTCTCAGACTCTTCCCCACGTGGACGTGTTGTTTGTAACTCTCCCAGTGAGGAAGGGAAAGGCTGTAGGGGAAGCTCAGATGTGTTGGGAAGCATCACCAGAGCATCCATCCACAGCAGACCCACAGGAATCTGCTCAGAGAGGGGTGCATTTTTTTTTAAACTCCTATGATTGCAAAGCAAAAGCAAATACTGAATTGGAGGTGAGATTTGAGTTCCTGAGAGGCAAAAGACATTTTCTTGTGTCCCCTCCAAAGGACTTTATTCCTGCAGCTCCCGTCTCTGCACACATTCACAGGATCAGTTAGGTTGAAAAAGACCTCCAAGATCATCAAGTCCAGCCTTTGACCAAACACCACCTTGTCACTAGACCATGGCACTGAGTGCCACATCCAGTTGTTTCTTGAACACTTTTTTTTCTTTTTCTTCATTTCATTTGGATGAGAGTCCTGAATATGGACAATCTCCTGTCTAATACTTGGGTATGTGCTGGGATTTCCAAAAAGCCAGTGTGAATAGAGCACTCAGCTGTGTCCTGCCAGAAATGCTTGGCTGGCTGGGCTTCCCTGGCAGTGCATTCCCTGAGCTTTTCAGAAGGGCAGCATGCAGTCCGGAAAGGGAAAATTCTCATTCTTCCTCTTAGTACATGGCTCTGTGGGAGACCTTGCCATCCAGAACACTGAATAAAGCCCAAGTGATGATGGAGGGAGAGCAGTATGTTACTCTTAAATTAGAAGTTGGAAATGGTTCACCACAGTGATTTTTAATAGCTAGCTCATTTCAGATATCAGGAAAACTGACTCCTCGGGTGTAAATGGGGAAGCAGTCAATATGTGGGACACTGAGAAGGAAAGATGTGGATTTGATAGCATTGTATTTCTCTGCAATATAGTTAATTTGGGGACTTTATCTGTTGGATAGCTTTTTTAAACATTGTTAGTACATGGGAACAAGCCAACCCTTTTTGTCATTCAAAATATGAGATCAGCTGAGATAACTGTGGTGGTGGGTGCAAACGAGGTTGAATTAGGTAAAATATTGATGGTCTTGTACATGTTAACTATTTTAGAGGGCAGGTAGGGAAATAATAGCTAAATTTAGTCTACTTTTGTTCCTCTTCCTTATGTTTATCTACATATTGTTAGGAATTTTGTCTGTAGTGTACTTAAGTTCTAAGCAAATGTTCCTATAAAATTCTTAGCATTTAATAGCTGTCTTCCATAATTAACTATACATTTATGTGGCACTTGCTGTAGCTGAGTATCAACAGGGCATTAGAGATCCAGATGGAGGTCTGATTTGTGTAGACAGGTACTGTAGAAAAAAAAGTGTGTAGAAATTGTAGAGATATCAACTTTTTTTGTTTCCATTGAAATGTGATAAATTGGGCTTTTGGATAACATGCATTAAAAATACCATGTTGTACTAATTCTTAGCAATAGTAGAATTATGAAACTAATTCTGATCTTGATTGTGTTTTGTTTTTTCTTCTTCTTTTAGGTTCAATTTATGAACCACTTAAAAGTATTAACCTTCCAAAGCCAGAGGGGGAAAGTGTATGGGATAAATTAAATCATTACTATAGAATTGGTAAGTTAATAGTAGCTCTACCATGAAAGATTTTCAGTGTAATGCACTAAAATATTTACAGTTGTGCTTATGGAAGTCATTAGCTTTGTCTTAAAATAATATCAGCAGTCCTTAATAAGGATTTTTATTTACTGAGAGGTAAAGGGATAAAATTCCTCATGAGATTCCTGTGATAATGTAATGTGTGTATCTTGGATATTTCATATACTGCTTGAAAAATCATGAGTGGCAAATAGTGTTCAAAATGATGGCATTTGTCAGGTTGCAAATACATTCTGAGTTGCACGTGATGGCCTTGGATGGACAAAGGTTATCTGCTGACAAGTGTTTGATGTTTGACCTACCCCAGCCGGGAGTTAGAATTGATGTTTTCGTGGTAAATATCAGCGCTGTGTTATTCCTACTCAAGGGTAGTTTCCTAAATTTCTGCTGGGAGTTTGAAAGGTGCAAAGACTGGAGGGCTGTGTTACACTTCTTGCTGAAAATCAAAATGTCCGTTGGAAATCCAGCTCAGCTGAAGACTGAATTTGGAATTATTCTGGATAAAAGGGTAGCTTAGTAATGCAGCATTAACGTGATACAGCTGAGGAAAAACTTAAATGGAAAAAAGCTTTTTGATAGTACTTATAACAATTTGGCAGGTGATCAGTAAGAAGTTCTTTTTTGTTCTTAGTGGTGCCATAATGTGTTTTGTGCTGAAATTTTATTTGTTAGTTAACTTACTTTAAATCAACTTCAGTGACTTTTCTTTTCATTATGAGGTTATTTTAAGCCAAAACTGTTAAAGAAGCAATGATTTGTTTTGATTGTTTGGGGTTTTAGGAGGTTTGTGTTATAATGAAGTCCTGCCTGTATTCTAAAATGAAGGTTTTTTTAATGGCTGTGCAATTGAGTATTTAAAATTTAAATTTTCCTCAGGCAAGAGTATGGAATAGTGGACAGTCTTGCCGTCATTTTAAAAATGTGGGATGAGATTCCCTTCCTTTAGCTCAGTGTGAGTTGTACCCAGTCTATCCATACACGTGCTGCTTTTTGTAGGTGCATTGCTTTTAGCTTTCTTACAGAGATGACTGTTCGATTTGGCAGCAGCAAATGTGTGGTGGTGCTTCCTATTTATCTGTCAGGCACTTACGCTGCTGCCACAGTAAAAAATTACCATTGAATTTATACTTCATTTTAGAATAATTTTTTTTACAAGGTATCAAGGCACTAAAGAATATAATTCAAAAAGCCATAAAACATTGTAATTTTAATTTAGAATACTTAATTTCTAATACATACTTCAAGAGGCTTTTTTAAAATAAATGCTTGATAACAATCTGGGAAAAACACCCCCTGCTTTCCTGTCTTATACTGGACAGATTATTGTTAGAAAGGTCATGTTTGAGGGCAGTAAGCCCAGTTGCAATCTTGTAGCATGCTGGTTATTGTATTAATTTAGGAAAACAATTCACAAAATGAAAAATATTAAAGTACAAAAAGAATCAAGGTAATATTTTTTTTTCTAAGTAAGTTTTGACAACCTGAAAATTTCTGTCTTGTTCTGTTTTTATGTCAATACAATCATATGGCCTAAGTTAAAAATGTAATTTTTATGCATGTAAGGTTCTGGAGAGATAAAATATCTAAATGATTGGGGAGGCAGTTGTTATACTGTAGTCACTTTTTTCGTCTCTTTTCGTAAAGAGGAAATTACTGGGTTGTATTGTGGAGATTCTGTACAAAGTGGGTTGTACTAGAACAGACTCATGTAAATAGTCTTGAATACTGTTGAGTTTTTTTGTAAAAAGGTCTAATTTGACTGAAAAAACAACATGGCAAATTTTCTGTGTGTTTCTCCTTACCTTTCTTTCTTTTGTTTTATTTGTGCATGCTCTAACAGGTTGTTCACACCTTGATTTATTCCTGAAAATCAGTTTAGAAACTGGAAGAAATATAAATGTTGCTACTAGCCTTTTTGTTTTTCCTTTTTCCAGTTAAATCAACTTTGCTGCTCCATCAGAGCCCAACCACAGGTCTGTTTCCTACCAAGACCTATGTGGATAACCAAAAGGCAAAGGTACACGACAGTCTTTACTGTGCTGCCTGTGCCTGGGCACTGGCCCTTGCTTACAGGTGAGTCACCTCTCAATTCACACCTCTTACGTTCTTTCTGTTATTCAGTTCCCCTGGAAAGGTTTAAAAGATGAAGCTTTATCAAAAATAGATTCATAAACCCATAGAGATGGTACATGTTTCCGAATCTCAATAAGAATATTTATGTAAGGACTAGGTTAAAAATGTCACTCTGCTTCTGGTGAGTAAACAGGGTTTTGTATAATGTAATTAGTACCAATATTTGTAACAGAGACATTAATGCATGCTATTAAAAATAGGTTCTCGTGGCAAATTGTACTGAAGGAATACTGCTAGTTTCAAATGTAGGAGAATTCAGAGCATTAGCAGGCTTGATGCAGGGATTAACAATCCATTTCCTTGCGAGAGACTGAACGTTATATCAATACGGATTTATTTTTCTTTTTAGATTTTGAAATAGGAATGTTTGTGTAAGTTGCAAGACAAACTACAAAGAAACCCCTCATTTTATTATTATTTTTAATAAGGAAGGATGAATAGGGCAATAAATATCTCGATACGGGTGAGGGCACCACTATGCGACAGCATTAGTTAAATACTTAATATTCCAAAGCATTAATGTCTCCTTTTTTTCCCTGCTAATGCATTTCCAATTTGTTTTATGAGTTATCTCTCTTACCCAGGCGTATTGATGATGACAAGGGGAGGACTCACGAGCTGGAGCATTCTGCTATAAAGTGTATGAGAGGAATTCTCTACTGCTACATGCGGCAGGCCGATAAGGTAAAACACTGGAGTGTGGACACAAGCACTGGCTTCATTCTGGGGGATTAATTAAACTGCGAAAACTAACTTCTAAATATAGATAAAATTCCAAAGGGGAAGGCAGTTCTATTGTGTGGCCCAGCTCAGAAGAGCTGCTTCGTTGTTGTCAGGCCACAGCATTGTTTTAGGGTGTAGAAGGCACGAGTGTTTGGTGAAGTAAAATGCAGGATGGACTTGAAACTTCTTGGGGTTCATTTTGCAGTTAGTTATCCTATTTAAATATTACTCCATTAGTAATTGTGGGTGGGTTTATGTCGTTTTAGTGATTAAATGGAAAGATGTAGAACTTCTTTTAGTTGAGGCTGGAGACTTTTCTTTGCGCTGTTATCTTGGTTATTGCTTTTGTGGATGTTCTCCTTATCTAGGTGATCATTTTGATTATTTTGCTTGGTTTCTTTAGCAGCCACTTTCCAGTATTCTTTGACTTGATGTAAGTTGAGAAGGGCAACAGCCCAAAATGAATAAGGAAACAGTAATTTACTTATGTTGTAACAGAGTTGATTTACTCAACCCATAGTCCTCTTGTGAGTATACCCTGAATATTCTTGAATATTCAGGGATTCTCCTTTTTAAAATTTAGATATGGTGGGTTATTTTGCATAGTGGTTAGCAGTAATTCTAGAAGTAGTTAAATATGTATATTCCATATGATTATGTTGAGTTTCATGTAACTGACTTTTAACTGTATTATTAGAAATAGTTTTCATGTAACCACATAGCCTTCATCACAGCTGAGCACACAAACTGAAATGAAAAGTTCATAGGCATGTGGTACCAGTAACAATAATAATAAGCAAATCAGATGTGATGCCAGTTGTATTTATGCTGACATATTTTTTCTTTTTTCATAGTCTGTTTCTTTGTGGTCTCATATCTTTAAATAATCTTGACCTAAATTGATCTTGTTGCATTTGAGCTGTTGTTTTTCTCTTTGACATGCAGTTGTTAGTTTTTGAGGATGCTGAGTGCAGATAGAAATAATGAGTGTTAGATTAACACAGGTGTCACATTGCTGACATCCTGCTTGTCAGGTTTTGTCTTGTTTACTACAGATGCTTTTCTTTTCCCACAGTGTAGTAATAAACACTTTCTGGTATCTAACAGAAATAAATCTAACTGGACTTTATTCTGAGAGACTGTGTGTGCTGGCCTCATGTAAAAGGAAGATGGTTTTTAATAATAATAGGAATTATATATGCCCAAGACATGACTTGAACAGATGCTGCTGCTTGTAAGAAAAATTGCAGATGTTGTATTCTGTTGCTAATGAACATGTGACTTATGATCTGATATGTATTTAATGTGTTCATGGAATAGACATGATAACTCTATAGATTCTGTTAAGTGTCAGGAACTCTTATTTATAAGTTTTACTTAGTGGCCATATGGAGGAATTTTTTAATACCTGAAATATATAGTGAATTTGTGGTTGCCAATCCTATTGACATTATTGACTTTGATTTTTAGGTTCAGAAATTTAAGCAAGACCCCAAACCATCTGCATGTCTGCATTCTGTGTTCAGTGCACACACTGGAGATGAGGTGTTGTCCCATGAGGAGTATGGGCACCTTCAGGTAACACATGGATACATATGTAAAAATTTGGCTGATTTTTAATAATGTTATTGTTGCCTCTATTCTTCCATAATGCAGCTGTCTCAGTTTGGTTAGACTTGTGTTAAATGTGCTGTATGTGGTAAAACTGAGGTTCCTTCTGCATCTTTTTGTGAAAGATAGACTATTTTCAAATAACTTAGTGATATGTTTTGGTCAGAAGGCACTGAAATAACTGTGGGATTGTAGAGGTAGATGGTTGGATGTTTACAAAGTTTCTTCTTTTGAGAGCAACAGAGGGCTGTCAATAAATAATCCTGGCAAAAAAATGTTGTAGTCAGTAAAGTGAAAGATTTAGTGTAATTTTACAGTGAACATGAGTGTTCCTAGCTTAATTTTCCATAAGTTTGAGAAATTTTCATTCATAGTAAAGATTTTAATGTACACTGACAACAGCTTTGTCTAGCTAGGAATTGTTCACTTCTTTGTGTAATGGTTCCTAGTCAGATTCATTGCCTAATTTGATGTTTTAGTCTTTCATTTTTCAAAGTTTTGATCTACTCCTTTCTTTTTTTCCCTCCCTCTCTTCACTTTCAGACCCTACTTTGCTTTCGTGGCCTTATTTTGCATTCCTTAGTCTGCATAGTCTTTCGTTCAGAAATTGCTAGTGAAGTTATTCAGAACTGACAGTAGGTTGATAATTATTTAATTTCATGGTGACAACGTTACATGAATAGTTTGTACAATAAACGTGTTGGATTCAGACAATGTGTGTTCTGAGAAAAATGCTTTATGCAGTTATCCTGAGTTAGCATTTTGGACTTCTTTGTGAAGCTCCCTGAAAATGCACATCTTTTATCTGCAGGAGGAGCCAATTTTGGGACCTGGGGAGCAGCATATGAGAGTTTAAAGTCTGGTTTTTGTGGCAGCTCAACCCTTCCCATGACATGAATGCACATTTGCTTCTGTCATCAGCACACATCAAAAAATAGAGGGTTTTCAGCTCTGTGGAGACAACAGGGTACAGAGTAACTTAGGGGATTCAGTTGGGAAAAATAGAATATATTACATAGCTCTTATTGCTGGTCTTGGTGCTTTTCAGTTTGTATTAAGGAAGTGGAGACGGGTATTTAAATCTTTATATTTAAATCTCCAAATTTTTAAAATTTGGACCTAATTTTTAATCTGCTATATTTCAGATAGGAATCCAGTTAAAAAACTGGATTAAAAGTTCTAGAGGGTTTCTCTAAATTTCATGTTGAGATTGTGGGTTTTTACCTCATTGAAGCAAGTTGCTGTGAGAAACTTTTTCTGTTGGAGTTATATGAATTCTCAATTATAGTAGAATTCTGTAATAAAAAACCAATCCAGCTGTTTCCTTTGATTAATCAATGAATTGGCATCATGATGCTCATCTGTATAGCTGCTGAAGGTAATTACTGTTAATAATAAATGCTGTGTACTGCTACAAAAACATAGTTTTTGACAAATCTAATCATATCTAAATGTTGTAATTATACTCCTGTCAGCTGATAACACTAAAATTCCCACTAGGGATGAAGTGATTTGCTGTATACTATTCAGTATAATACTTGCCTTTTTGGTAATCTACTTGCTAATAAATGGTTATATATGTAAACATGAAAGAGCTCGTGGCTACAGTGATTGCCTGTGGGTCAAAGCAGTGTGCTTTGAGAGCATATTTTGACAGCATAGTTTGAAATAATTTAAAAAATGATAATACATCAGAAGTTTTAGAGGACAATGCTTCTTTGTGGCATTTTTTCCTATCGATTGTTTCCCCATCATTAGGTCTAGGATAATGTTTTTGAAGAAGCAAAACTGTGTTATAGTGAGACCATCTTTGTTAGTGAATAATACCACATTTAATTTATCTGACTCCAATAAACATAAAGTTAATTATAGTTTCCTTTCTGTGTTTAATTACTTCAGATCAATGCTGTGTCATTATTTCTCCTCTATTTGGTTGAGATGATCTCTTCGGGGCTGCAGATTATCTACAACACAGATGAGGTACAAATCGATTTCCGATCCTAGAACATGTGCTTAAGTTGTTTGTGTTCTTTCTTGGTTTTATTTAATTATCAGCTGTAAAATAATTGTTCTGAAAATACACTGCAGGTACTATTTGCTTTTAGTGTAAGTCAGAAAAGTTGAATTAATGGATAGTGCAATAAATTAATAGCTGAAAAGGTGTTAAATATGGAAAGAGTAAATGTAACATGACATTGAAAACTTTTATAGTTCCCTGCTATTTCTGAAAGGTACAAGGTCAAGAATTAAAAGGTCTATTGGGACAGTTAACTTCTACTTATGTTGTTCTCAATTTTCGCATTATTTCAAACTGTCATTATATCCTGTCCAGTGGAATTTCAGTACAATAAGTAATGGGGTTAATTTTCTGGAAAGCTGAAGGACTTTGTTCAAATACATACGAACCTGTGGGTGTTAAGAATTTTTGCTGTTTCTTCAATTGAAAAAAACCCCATTTTGTGTCATGGTGAGAGATGTTTGTAGAGATTGTTAACTCTTCTGTAAATAAGATAATAATAGCCACTGTGGCTGTAACTTGAGGACAAGTCATGTGAGGACAACCTGCTGTCCTGCTGTAAAATGAGGTTATGTTTTGATACAAAATGGAAAGCACAGATGTATGTGGGGTTTTTTTAATTTTTTTTCTTCCAATTTTCCTTAACTGGATTTGTTTAAATTTACTCTGTTCTATTTAATAATTGCTGCTGTATTGCCTTAAAAAGCTTAATTGCACTTATAGTACTACCTTTTTAAAAAAAGGGAGAATTTTCCAGTAAGAGTGTATTTGCATTATATTTCTAAAACTTGCATCTTCATTAATCTGGTTTTTTTTCGATAATGAGAGAACTGAATGTTGCAACATGTCTCCTTTCTTGCTTAGATCATATGATAGGTCTATCCTATTTTGTCTGAATTGCCTTTATGTCTGTGAGGAGGCAAATTTATATAATTAAGTATTTACTTAGCTTGATATATAATTTATATTATCCTCCAGATGTTTGTATTTTATTACAGATTCTGCAGAAAAAGTGCATGTATACAGACTCTCCAGTCAGTGGATATTCATTCCTTGTCAGGATGTAGTTTTCTTTGCAACTGTACCCTATAAATCTCCGGACTATGGGGATTTATACAAGATTATTTTACCACAGACCCATATGTTCTGTTGTTCTCTGTGTAGCTCCAACAGTTGCCTTTATTCTCAGATCTTATAACTCCACATTATGACAGTATTTCCAAGTTTCCCTGTGTGTTTAGAGAATGTTCACATAGGGGCATTGTGGATGTGGCAATCTGCTACCCAGACACCAAGCTGGAGATTTCTTCCCAATTGCAGGGTGTATTTAGGCTCTTTCCTTCCATGGAGAACCAGTGCTTGCTCAGTGGAAGGTGCTGGCAGATGGCTGATATTTGGCAAGCTGTCTGCAGAAATATGTTTGTACACAGAACTCTTGGCTTTAGAGGCAATCCCTGCCTGCTTGATGTCAGGCATGGCAGCTGTCAGTGAGTTACCCTCCAGTTTCATCTGTTGGCAGTTGAAAAATTAATTTAATCGTGTCTTTGCATCCATAACAAAGATAACAGTGTATGATTGTGGCGATGAGTGAGAGCAGTTATCCACAGGTTAAACAGTTACATGAGTGTTTGCAGTCATCCATGCTGTGTGGGTGTTCTTTATTACACCTTGATCTCCACATGTTCGACTTCTGGATAAATAAACTTAACACACACAATCCATAATTTCTGTAAGTGCCACAGAATCGACTTGGTTATAGCATTTACATGCCTGTGATGAATTATCTTCTGAAGGTTTTGGTTTGCAACAAGATTTCTGCTGCCTTTTTCTGTAAATCTGCTGTTTGGAAACCCTTAGTTAGTCTCATAAAATGTATGTAATTGACTTTTTTTTATGTGTGTTCCACCCATCATCACTTGTAGAAGTAATCAGTAAAGTTATATATTTCTGTGTGGTGCTCTTTCTTTCTTCATTTAGCTGATACATCTCAATTTCAGTTATTGATAGAGATAGGAGAAGCCACACCCTTAATCACTGGGTATTCCGGCTTCATTCACAGAAAGTTCATTTTAATACAACCAAATGCTAAATTACAGAGATTAATATCTAAGGAATGGACGTGTCTAAGGAGTGGGACAGTGTTTTCTTGAAAGTAATAGCTATGAAAAGATTTAGGGTACAGATAATTGTACATGTGCATCCCATAGTGAAATTTTAGCAGAGGCATATTATATATAGAGAGAGAAATGTGTCTAGAATTATAATATTGCTGATGGACTGGTATTAGCATAAAGAGTGCATCTGAAACACAGAACTTTTAAGATTTAAAGAAACATGGAGAGAAAAGACCAAACAGAAGTATAAAGATAAATGAAAATGAAAGCAAATACCTTTCAGTAAAAGATTTGGGTTTTGTTTTGTAGCTCATTAAAAAAATAAAAATCACATGACTGTAGTAAAGTTGATCCTTCTCTGTCATTCCCCAGTATGGTTGTGTATTTAGCCACTGCAATATTCTCTTTATCAAAGAGTCCCCTAGAATAATTTAGATGGATGAACCAGCGTAAATTTTGTGTTTGTGGTTAAATTTTCTCTAAGCTCTAATCTGTGGACTGTTTGAACGGAACTGTTAAACTTATGATCAGTTTAATTTTTCTACAGTTGAGCAACTCCAAATGTCTTTTTCAACAGCGCAAATGAGTAAAAATTATCTGCTTAAATAGGTCCCCAGCTATAGTTGAATACACCTTAAATACCTTAAAATACCCTTCAATACCTTAGTATTCAGTTGAAACATGTTGATCCATGGAGATTCTAATTATAATAAATTGGTTTAGGGTTTTATTCATGTTTATAAAGGAGTGTGTTTGAATCTGCATAAGTATGTATTATCTGGAGCTAATATAATAAACTTTGGCATGTCGACTCCCTTAGAATTAATTAAGAAACAGCACCAAGATTTCTGTCCTAATCTTGCAGGATATAATTTCTTTTGGATTCTGAAGTTTGTAGAATAAATCTTTTTTGAAAGCTCACCTTTTTTTGTAGCTCTCCAAATATGTGTCTTGAATATGAAATAATTTTTATCCCTGGCTTTGGAAGAACTTTTGCATAAATTCACATTGTCACCTCATTTGGAGAGCTCTTAATATTTTGTGATTAAGAACTGGTCTTAAGGAGAATACCTGAGCTTGGGTACATCATGCTCTGGATTCAAACAGAAATCGATGGAATTATGATGGCTGAGGAATAACTGTTTTGTCTCTTGGAAAAAAAATGAATAGAAAAACTGGTTTCATTTCCCTTCAATCACTTTTCCTTTTTTTCCTGTAGGTGTCCTTTATCCAAAACCTTGTGTTTTGTGTGGAGAGGTCCTATCGTGTACCAGATTTTGGTGTCTGGGAAAGAGGAAGTAAATACAACAATGGCAGCCCAGAGCTGCATTCAAGGTGGGTGAGCAAATGTGGCTCTGTCAGTCAAAACAAGTAAATGAATCAAAAGAATTCATGGAGTGAGTTAAAAATAATAATGCATTAAAATACTGTTTGAACTAAATTAAGGTTCTCTAAAGACTGAGAGATGTATTTTGGGGAAATGTGAAGATAATTTCATCATCATATGCATGCCAAAATAACCACATAGATGCTTAGCTGTTTGAGTATTCAAATTCCAATAATTATGTGCAGCTGCATGCATATAATTCTGAAAATCGTGTTCAGAACTGTTCAGACCTTTTAGGCACATGCAATAGTTTGGATTCACAAGAATGGTTAGAAATACCCTGCTTTAAAAAGGTGTTGAATCATGAGTCTAGATTTTCTCATCTCCACCATGGTGGGAAGAAGATGCTGGACTCTGGAGGCCAGCCCAGTGCCGAGCCTTTTGCCAGGTTCTTCAGATGCTACAAGCAACTGGACATTCTGATCCCTGTCCCAACAGACACTTAGCAATGTTCTTAACATTTTAGTGTTATAGTGGTCCTGTTCACTTAAGTGGAATTGCTTATGTGCTGTCTGTCTTGAAGGATCAAGTCTGTAATCTGACAGCTTGATTTTTCTAGTGTTGCTGTTATTTTCTTCACTTCTTGAAGGTTTTATTCTTCACTTCCGAGGTTTTATTATTCATAAAAATGGCTATAGCTTGGATATCTTAGGATTTTTAAAATATTGTTGATCATCCTAATTACCAAGGGCTTGCAAAGAATACATGTGTTTCTTCCAGTTTTCAATATTGCCAATGAATGTGTGTTCTCATTTGAGAATGAAATTTTTTTCTGAGTCCACATACAGTCACGTATGTTTTAACCTCTAGGTCTAATTACATGCTATTACAGCAAAACACTTTAGCTTTTTTTTTATTCAGGGCTTTTATAGAACCTTTGTACCAATATGAGAACTGAAAAAATCAAAATTGTTGTTGTATGATCTGCTTTGTTTGTTTGCTGGAGTTTTTTCCCTCCTGTGTCTGTAAAATTGTTGAATGGCAGACTATATGAGCATTCATGTAGAGAATCATATACTTCCTTCCACATCTCACCTTGTACAAATGTACAAAAGGAACATAAACTCCTGTGTCTCCTGTTGTTTGCAGCATTCTGGTTATTCAGTATGTGAATTTCCTCCAGGGAAAATGGAACATCTTTTAAGCAGATGGAAATGGGCTTGTTGTTCTGTCTTAATCTAGACTGACATTTATAGGTTGGTTTCTCGAAGGTGAAGTTCTGTGAGATGGACTGAGCCAATCTAACAGATCATTGAACTAATACAAAAGGAAGCACAGAGCTTGGTCCTAATTTAAGAAGTAGACTTTGGTCATCTGAAACAAGTATTGCCCCTATTTATCTTTCTTTGTGTGCATGTTGATACTCTGCTTTGCTGTAGCTGTAGAAAGCTGGTAGGCAATTTCCCTTGTTCTCATAAATCAGAAAAAATGGAAGAGGAACATGCATCAAAAGATGTATTTGGATCTTATTGAGGAAAGCCATGGGTATGCTAAGATATTCTATGTACTTTGTTATGCTCGTGGTGTAGTGAATCTACCAAAGAGAGCTCTAAATCTAATTTTATTTTAAATTGATGAAGCAATTACAACCATCAGGTCTACTAACAAATGGTGTATGTGTGCCTTCAGTGATTATGGACCCCAAGCCAGTCTCTTAATTTCAGTGTTTAGTGTAGTGTCCTCCTGATCCTCCAAACCTACATGTAAATCTACATACGTGTGTTTGCTTTCAGAATGAGAAATTAATTATTATCTTTTATTGAAAGAGGCTTTCTTTTTAAAGAAGATATTATATAATAGGGAGTCTATGAATAGTAGCTGTAAAATTGTGGCCTATGTTAAAAGATGCAGATATTTTAAACCTTCACAGTCTTGGTATTCCATCTTAGTACAGCTCAAAACACTTATAATAAATGATAAATAGCAGAACACTCTGTGGAGCAGGTCTGCACTGATGTGTGCAAATTGACGCCTTTTATTGGTTCAAAGGCAGGATTTGTAACAGCTTTTATTGCAGTGTGATCCCCTTCCTGAACGGCTGAACTTCTGAAAAATTAATTTGTCCTGTAAGCATTTGATCAAGCTGTTCTCCAGGCATCTGCTGATACCTCTGCAAAACGTCTTTGACATCTCCCATATGTGCTGTGAGAAAAATGAAATTGCCCAAGTGCAGCATCTTCATATCCTGAGTCTGGGACTGCAGAGCCTCAATCTTGCTCTTCTCTGTAGAGCAGGTGTTATATTGCTATAGTGCTGTTCTTCCTTGCTCTATTTTGATTTATATAGTTAGAAAATTATTATTACTGATGTAGGATTTTTTTCTTGTTTACTTATTTTTAGCATCCTCTGTGGTGTTTGATGTCCCAGTTCAAATGCACAGCACTTGGATGGAGGCAAGCAGCTGAATGGGAGGAGGATTAGAGGTGTATATGCTTTAAGGTGTATTTTGATTAGCAGTTGCTAAAAATATTAAAATTTTAGTGTTTGCCCTCAGGTATTTTACTGAGAAGAGTGAATCTAACAGTTAGTAGTTACTGGGAATTACGAATGATGTTTAAGTGCATTTAATAAATTTTTTTTTTAGCAAGCTGGAAGTACAGTTTCTCTAGGTTAGTCTCACCTTCCCCTGCCCTAAATGTGGCTCAAGGTCAAATGTATTAGTATTATGATTACAAGTCTGCTCTTGATAATCCTTGCCACATCACAATAATTGGCAGCTACAGTAAGGTCTTAAGATTGCACCTGGTGAGGTTCAGTGTGGACATTAGGAAGAAATCTTTTCATTTGAAGCACAGTGAAGGGCCAGAACAGAATACTCAAAAGAAGTTATGGAATCTCCATCACTGGAGGTTTTTGAGACTTGTCTAGATGAGGCTGTGGTTTACTTGAATCGGTCTTGGCTTGAAGTGTGGTTTCCTAGTGGATTAGATGAGTTCCATGTGTTCCTTACAGCTGATGACTTAATGATCCTGTGAAATTTTCAGAGGAATATTTCTGGAGAATTTGAGTTAGGTTTTCTTTAGGGCCATCTCGAAGTAAGCACCTTTTTCTCTGGGCATTGAGTCCTGCATGCTAATACAGTATGTTTATGGTGGGTTGCTGAGTGGAGGAAGGAACATTTATTAAAATACATTTTGCCATTAATTCATACTGTTAAAACAGCCTATTTCTTCTGTTACTAAATTATAGAGTATGAAGAATGTATTTTCTCTACAAAGACACGAGCATAATGTTTATTATAAATCCTCTCTTGTAATTTGCCCAACAGGAGGGCAATAATCAGTAGGAATGAAACGAGTGTCTGAAGTGTGAGCATCATCCTGAAGTGTGCTGTGTTGTTTGTTTGTTCACTCTTTTGAAGACATACTTGGTATGAAGGCTCTTCTCAGACTTTTTTTTCTTTTAAAGTAACTTCCTCCTGTTATTTACCCATGAAACCTCTAGTAATCTAAGTAGTAAGTGTGTGTTTGGTGAAGGGAATGCTTGATAATGTTGAGAGATTTATATGGTCACTTGCAAGTACTATTTGTGTGAGTAGAGAAATCTCCAGGGGCTTTGAATAACTAGGGGTAGAAAAATGCTCATCATTTATGGTAAACATTATTATTGTTATTGTAGAATAATGACTATGTAAAATACAGATGATTTCAAAGAGGGAATACATTTGCCTATTTTGTAGGCAGATTTAGTAGTTTTACATTATCTGAATACAGGTGAACATTTGAATATTCTCGAACATTTATTACTTCTTTAGCTTTTGTCAGTAACTTTTTTCTCTGAAAATGTATGACTATTGGTATTAGAACTGTTACTTGAAAGGGAAAAGAAGAATTAGGTTTTAATGTGAGATACAGACTGCAGTATGCAGGATTTCTGATTTTCATTTTCTGTATATGCAATTTGGTAATACTACTTAATTCCTCTAAAAAGTTCTGTTCTGAGTCATCATGCCCATTTGTTTGGTCAATTGCTAGGTGATAATTGGAATAGAGCAATTTTTAGAACAACTACATTTTTGTTTAGGTATTTGAAACAAAGCCAGAGAAATAATTATATCCACAGTACTTCTGAGTTCAGTGTATTTCTTTGTGATATTCTCCAGTACTAAAAGCTTTTATCATCAGAAGACACAAAACTGAGGGATTTCACCACTGTTTGATGGCAGCTGCTCAGAGCAGGACGTAGTTAAGCTGGTCAGCTTTCTCTTGTTGAACCAATTAGAATTGAATCCCATGAGTACTATTTCTGGCAGTGTTTCAGAAAGGAAGATGGAGGTTTATAAATGATAAAAGTGTGAAATCAGTATCTAAAGTATTTCTACTGTTAAAACCAACAAAGGTAAATGTGTACTTAAAAAACAAAATTCTGTAACTGCCTTGTATTTTTTTCATTATTTTCAATATTTTCTGTGTAATCGTAATTAAATCCCATATTTAAAATATGGATTAGTAAACATTTGAAATCTCATATTTTACATTAATAGGACAAATGAATTTATTTACAGTAAGGTAAGGTTTGCTTTGATCCCAAAATTCTTCATGGAGTATAGAAGAATAAAGATTAAAGTGCAGTCCCTGTTTGCCAGTTTCTGACAATTTGATTGCTCTAAGTCTTTTTGTGGGTGGACAATGAAGCTGTTTGTAAATACTGTCAAAACTCCTCTTACACAGAAGTTGGGAATGTTAGTGATTATTTTCTGAATATTTTTTATAACTCAGAGTGTTATAAACTCTGTGTAATCGGACAGATGTAGGGGTAGGATATGGGTTGTCAGTGAAGTAAAATCCTGTTGTAGTTCTTGTACAACTGAAGCAGGGACAGCCCAAGGCACATTGGTCAGAGGAAATGCAGTTCAGGGGAGACAAAGGTGTAACTTAAAATTTTAGTTTCATGAACGATGTAGGGGGAATTACACTAAGCTTTGTTTTACTGGATGCTTTGACTCTGTTTTACCAGATTGCCTAAGAGAATGTGAAAGGTGTTTGTTTAATTAGCTGAACCTCTGCAGTGTTTCTAGTTCCTGCACTTGTATGTCACCACTGAATAGGAAGTGCAAGGGCCTTTCGCTACCTTGACTGTTTGTGTTCAGTAGAGCTGTCAGAAATCTGGGAGTGTTATATATTATGTTTTTAAACTGTAGCACTGTTGGGAACTGGCTGTCACAGGAGAGTGGACAGCTTAGACAAAGTTTTAAAAAGCAAAGTCTTACTGGTGAGTCTCGAGGTGCAGAAAGGACTCCCCTGCTTTCTAAACTCCTTCTCGGGGAAGGGTTTAGGTGTGGCTGAATCCCATCTTAGCCTCAGACTGTATTAGTGGTTTAAATTGAAAGGAACTATAAAGGTATGATTAAACCACTTTGTCCCACAGGTTTTAATGATGGCAAAACAGAAAGATTTATGTAAATGAATTATTTATTATGACAAATTAACAAACAAGTGAACAGACAAAAGGTCCTAATCAGAATTATTTACTACACAGTGTAAAAGCTAAAAAATCTACTAGTAGAGTATTATATAACGAAGTAATATGTTCCACTGTAACAAAACAATTATATTAAAGCAATTGTATCGAAGGTAGCAGAAGAAACAATCATTAAGTAGAGATTGATATAACTCACCATACAGGATAGCAGGCAGATCTCTCTCTCTCTCTTAACCCCTGGGGAGTAACCATGAAGGGGTGTCCCTGCTTCACGGGAGGAGCTCCACACTTCAAGGGAGTGTGTGGAACAATCTGCTATATGGAAGTTCAGACTGGGCTTTTATAGTTATGAAGTGATGGACTGGTAGTCACAGGTTTACAAGCTCGCAGGCTAGCTTATCTACCACCTCTTGTTTCAGAAAATGGATGTGTATTGGAAGTCTGGTGAACCAGGATGGTTTTAGCATAATTTAACACCAAGGCAGCACCCTGGCGCCAGCAGCTGCACTTGCATGATGGCCTGCATGATGGCTTGCATAGTGTGCATTATTGGATTTTAGGTCAGTTCAGGGTGGACTGTCCTGCCACACTGGCTCATTTAATATTTTACTTTCTGATGCCCTGTGACCTTAAACGTCTGAAATTTTGGAATCGACATGCCAAAAATGCACTGGTTTCTGTGTATGTTAATGCTTCAGCTCCTCACTGCAGTTGAATGGATGTAAGTGAAATTGGCTGATATAATTATGTATTCTTTAAAACTGAGAAAAGGAGAAGAACGTTTCTTTGCTACTATTTTTTGTTTAAATACTCACAAGGAAAGTATAAAACTACACTTTCTTAAAGAAAAGGCTTTGTTAAAGTGTATATTTTTATTTGTACTGTATAATTTACATAATTGGTAATAAATTAATATATAATTTGTTTTTAAATTATATGATCTAGTGATTTTAGTGCATAATGTCTTTAAATGTGAACCTGCTTACTTGAAAGTTTGTTGATAGTATTTCTGGGTCTTGTTTTGTTTGTGATAGATATTAGCCGTGGAGTAAGTGAAATAAAAGATGTATCACTATATGTTTGACATCAGAAAACCCTTCTGTTCTGAATCCAGATTGATGAGTTCTTTTATTGTATGGAAAGCTAGAAATCAGTCTTTTAAACTTCAGTGCTTGAGAGCTGGGTTGAAAAATTGTGCTGAAGTAAATCCTCTGTCAATAAACTACTAGCAAGACCTTGAGATACATAATGCCAGATGTCTGGTAGCAAGGTGAGAGCAAAAGCACTTTTTCCAGATGGTCTCTGCCATTTGAAGACAAATAAAAATGCTGAATAGTGTTTGAGAGAAAAAAAGAAAAAAGACAAAACAACCCCAAATTTGCTGCGTCATCATTTTATTAACATAAAGGTTAAGCACAAAATTCAAATCAAGAGAAGATCATAGCTGTGAAAGCAGGGAAATGTGTTAAATTTTAGCCTGGGCTTGAATTATGATACCTCTGGGATTTTGTTTTTTTTCTCCTCAGCTCCGTGGGGCTGGCAAAAGCAGCTTTAGAAGCAATTAATGGTTTCAATCTCTTTGGAAATCAGGTAATAAATGTGTTTGTTTTCTCTCCTTTTTTTTTTTTTACAGTAATGATTTAGACTGTGAGTTGGGCAGTTTTAGATTCCAGCTTTAAAAAAGTTCGTTTGCAAACTGACTGGTAGAGAATTTGTCAGATAAAATCACTGTGTCCTTACTATCAAGAATTACTTTTTTTATTTCCGTAAAAAAAAAATTCTATAATGGTTCCAGCTTAGTCTGAACAAGAACTTTCTTGCCAAAACATTTTTTTTCCTTCAGGACTGTATCTCTTGATGATAGAGTATTCTTCTACCTACAAACAGTACTTTACTTTCGTCTGCTTCCCTTATGTTTTTAATTAAGACTTTATAGAAACTATTTTTATATGATCCCACTGTTTTCCTGGTTTTTAATTTCAATATGTGACATAGCTGTAAAATCTTTTCCCAATCTTTCACATGGTTTGGATGAATTAGGAAAGCAAACCTTTTCTGAGAGTTTTATATCTGACTTGTATTCCCTTTGTATGTGCATCTTTCTTTTTGGTATTATACGTACAGTAGTCTGTAGCTAAAATAAAAGAATATTCTTCCAAATTACTGATTTAGAAAATGTACAAATGGAAGATACATCATCCATTTGAAAAGCTGATGTCAAGTGTTAAGAACTAGGAGCTAGTAAGGATCTTCAATAATGATCAGACATTATACATGCATTGTATTTCGGAAATAACATTTATCTGTAATCTTTACCTTCCCAACAGTTTCAAGCACCAGTAAATGTGGCTGCTGTTTTTTTTTCAAATTATTTTTTACTAAATTCTGAAATGGATGAATAAATTGCTGAAGCAAGACCAGTTATGCTTTGAGAATTTATTTCCGAGATATTTAGTTGGCATAAACAGAAACCATTTTGACCTTCAGTCTATGGCAGAGTTTGCCTTTGTGCTTAACTCCAGCTGTGTTCCAACAGCTTTGAGAAATCCTGTTGAGCCCCTCAAGAGAGATTTGTTTGCACCTGCAACTGCACCAGTATAACCTGCATAAATCACTGCTGGGGTGACAGACAGAGAGCTTGTGACAAGATAAACATGTTCGAAGTCTGACCTAGTCAGAGTGTAATCACTTGTTTGTTTATGAGCTATATATCCTATATTAAAAACAATTTTATTTTTTTTTAAATAAAACAAGCCTTTGTAATGTGTCCTTACTCCAGAACTTTACAGTCTTTAGAGAAACAGTTCATTTGTAAGACAAGATGCTTGTGGGTTTAGCTTGCTTTTGAATCCCCAAAGAATTCTTCACTGTAGCACAGAATTTGAAACTGCAGATGCACATGTGTAGGCAGCCTGTGTTCAGAGCTTGTAGATGAATTTAGAGATTTGTGAATAATCAGAGTCTGGATTAGGAAGAAAGTAAATTAACAAATCATCAAAGCAAATGTGATTATTTGTGTGCATTCTTAGCACTATTCAGTATATATCTTACTAGAATGATTAAGAAAACAGAGATTATTTTCCATGGGCGCAATGGAAAAAACATTTTGTTTAGCCTAGTAAAGCAAAAGCTGAGTATTTGTATGATAACTATGTATAATTAGAGTGCAGCTAAAGAGTGAGTCAGAAAAAACCCTCTGGAAAGGCATCTCAGTGGGTGGTAGTACTGACACCCAAAGAAAGGTGGCCAACTACTTCTGGAGACACTTAATTGGAAATGAAAGTGTTTAATAATTAGAAAGGGAGGTTCTGGAACAGTCTCCCTGGGAGAGTAGTGTACCAAAGAAACAGTGCTTTTTAGGAGAAATTTGCTGGACTTATGAAAACTCATGGTCTGATGTTTATGACCATAATGGAATGAGTTGGCATTGAATGTGTCCTCCAGTGGGGTGATACTGAGATTCAGTATCAGTTGGAATGTATATGAAGATACCTCTTCATTAACAAACTGCATTGAGTTTGCAAGAAGTTACCTACTGGTAATAATTCTAAATGCTGTTGATTGTGTTTAAACGGTGTCTCAGATATGGGAAGTTTTCTGAGTGTTTCAGGAGGTATCAAAAAGATGACAGATACAGTATAGAATTACAGAATGTTATTAGGAAATAGATTTTGCAAGGAGTAGATGTTAATAATGCAGAACTTACAATAACTGAAAAGCAGACAATTTTTATTTGCTATGGAAGCCCTTTTCCAAAGCAGTACCTCTGCTGAATATCTAAGCAGTACCTCTATGCTGAATATGTGTTCTAACTGCCTTGTAATGAAATATTCAACATCACTATTTGGAACATTTCCTGCAGTCACAGGGAAGGACAGCTACTCTTTTTGTTTGTCCTTAATACAATTGTTATTTTTCAAGAATTAATGGAAGGGTTAATAGCCTGAATGAATCATATAATTGATAATCAGTATTATAATAGATATAGATTAAATCATCTAATTTTGGCTATACTTAAATGAGTTTAAAAATCCAAATTATTTTCAACTTGATGTTATATTTTCTGACTGAAATTACCAGCAGAATACCAGACTATGACAGCATAACCCAAATAAACCACAGAACCAATTAGTTTCCCCAGAATAAGCTAACCTTCTTCCCTTTCCATTAAACAAATGTAATGTGTTTACAGGGCTGCTCTTGGTCTGTTATATTTGTGGATTTTGATGCCCATAATCGTAACAGGCAGACTCTGTGTTCATTGCTGCCCCGAGAGTCAAGGTCTCATGTAAGTAATTAAATAAAATTCTCCTTGACAGACTGTGGAGAAAATAAATGGATGTGAATTCTTAGTTGCATGATGGCCCTTATGTTCTGCTTGATAAGGATGGGAATTTGCTGGGAAGGTGTTAAATTTTTGCTTCTTAAGTGTCACTGTGCTGTAGTTGTTTTTCTGAAGTAGAATTACAGTGGTGTTCTTGGGAGCTTCCTAAACAATTGTAAAATAAAATTGGAAATAACTGAAGTTTTGCAGTCTTGGTGATTGTTTTTCTTCTGGCCTAGTTTCCACTATACACTCTGTGCCTGCGTTTTTGAAACACTTTTTGTTTTAGCTTTAATTCTTTCTTTTGTCTAGGAAAAAAGCCTTTAAGGTTGGCTTATCATAAATTGCTGAATATAGACAATTTCTTGTTGTTATAAACTACCATTACAAATGTATTTCCTCAGTGAGTAAATCTAAGCGACATAAGTATAGATTAGTTAAGAAAAGATCCATTTCAGTGCTACCATCAAAGGTGAATTTGGGTTTTGAAAATCAGTAATTTAAAATGAGTGCTAATAGAGTTCTGCTTTTTTGTATGTTCTTGGACGTAACAGCATTTTTGTTCATGAAACAGACTGTTATAATCTTCAACGTTAATAGTTATTGTGGATAAGAATTAAGGAAGAGTTGTAATGCTGAATAATTAAAATAAAAGACACTGTCAGCTACTTTTTTTATAGTCAAATGGTCTTTTATAACTCTTACTGTTTGTTATTTGCTGGAGACTTGAAATATTCCAGCAGAAGCTGATTTCACAGCTTACTTACTTATCCCATAGAAGGAATCTTTGTGTCCTTTTCTTCTTTTTGTGGGTTCATGTCAGTCATATTGGCAAAAACATGTTATTTTTAACGGTTGAATATCTTGAATATGTCAGCAGAAAAGAATACTCTTTTGTGTTTCTGTAAGCTTACCTGTAATGGTGATGCACTGGTTAGTAATTTTTCTGTTTTTAATTTATAATAGATGCACATAGTTCTTGAGAAGGTTGCTCATATTTTGTCCTGGAATTATTCCCTATCTTCTTAATTGTAAATTAGATAAGCTTGTTTGTTGAAGCACCTGAAGACTATTCCTGAAAAAGATGTTCAGAAATGATAATTTAATCACTACACCTTTATAAAATATTTGTGATTCTTTTGAGCATATTATACCCAAATGTTTGTGTTTCTTCCAGGAATAACCTGGAGGATATATTTAAAAAATCCCAACAAAACATAAAGTTTTAGAATGTTTTCACTTATGCCTGCACATTATCAACTGTAAAACAGGTCAGATTCTGAGTTTATCCTGATGTCTCTTTAGAAGTCTTATTTTGCACCTTATTTTAGTTTGTTAGTACTAGGATTTTGATAAAGATAAGTTTGGAACATTATCTTATATTTCACTTAGTAAGTTAAACAGTCTTTGTGCATCAAATAATTGTCAGGAACCTAATTAAATTTGTAACATCCTATTTCTCCCTCTCCTCCTACAGAATACTGATGCAGCCCTTTTGCCCTGTCTTAGTTATCCAGCATTTGCTTTGGATGATGAGGTTTTGTTTGGTCAAACACTAGATAAAATCATCAGAAAACTGAAAGGAAAATACGGGTTTAAAAGGTTTCTGAGAGATGGGTACAGAACAGCCCTGGAGGACAGAACCCGGCGGTACTACAAACCAGCAGAAATTAAGGTAGAGGAATACTTGACCTATGACCTTATGGACAGACTGAGGTTTTCCAAAATGTTTAGGCAGTACTTGAAAAAGAAAACAAACCCCAAAGCCAAACAAAACAAGATCCTGGCAACACCCCAAAAGAAAACAAAGCTAAGCCAGACACCCCTCTGCAGTAATTGTAATTTGAATTGCCCAGTGATGCCTAATTGCTTTAAGTGAAGGAGATGCATTTTGTAATTTGCATGTGCAGTTTTCAGAGATTGCTAAGTCAGCAAGTGAGTCATTGGTTTGTTTTGTAATGAATGTGCTTTCATTTTCATTTAGGGTACAGTTGATTTCACATAACAAATAAGGAAATTATTTATCATTTCATTTAATTTCACAGCTGACTACAGTCTGAGTGCATAGAAAACAATTTTGCTTTTGATCACAATATTTATCAGTAAAGGTTATCTAAATGAAAATTTATTTCTTTTTTTTTCCCCATAGTTTCTCTATGAAAAATTAAAAAGTAGGTTATTTAAATATTCTGCTTGAGAATGAGCCACAGCAGATGTAAAGGAACAGTTAAAGTGGCTGTAGGATTAAGGAGTAGTAACCTAAATGACAAACTGACATTCTAAAATGTTTTTGCTTTTATGATTGTCTTTTGTTGCTTAGAAATTATTCAACAGAATTATTCAGATATATTTC
Organism: Corapipo altera; assembly: GCF_003945725.1. Lineage (NCBI taxonomy): Eukaryota > Metazoa > Chordata > Aves > Passeriformes > Pipridae > Corapipo > Corapipo altera. Next base: position 2,963,771 of record NW_020884894.1, on the reverse strand, counting down.
CTTCAATGAAAATGATGAAATGTCTGAATTTTTCTTCTTTTCAGCTTTTTGATGGCATCGAGTGCGAATTCCCTCTTTTTTTTATTTTCATGATCATCGATGGTAAGTGTAGCTTTACATCCCTGTTCTTGAAAGGCATTAGAGAGATGAGCTCTTAGAAGAAAGAGACAAAATTTTCATGTCCTGCAAAAATAAACCATAATGCAGTGACACTAAATATCTCATTGAGAGTTCTGCCTCCTGGGTTAAAAAACCCCCAAGCCCCCCAACCTGTGGTGACCTGTTTTTAGAACAGAACTTGATGAGGGTGTTTTAAAAGGTTCAATCTGTGACATTGTCCTGCATTGCCTTTTAAGCCTAAAAATCTTTCACAGTATATCAAACCTTTGCAGCAGCACCCAAGAGGAAAGGAAGTGGAAGAGAGAACACATTGACACACTGAATGTTGCAGCAGGTCTTTTCACGTTGGATATTGAGTGGAAATTGAAACAGAATTCAGAAAGAAGAAAGTGAACCAGAAAAGGCCACAATTTTTCACAGTCAGTCTGATTGAATTAAAAAAAAAACCCATAAAATCACAACAGTAGCAAAAACACCACTACTTAGACATTGTCTTGAGGATAGGAGACACACCAAAGAAGTTCAGGGGATGATTCAGGATGGAAGCTAAAACTTCGATAGAACAGAAGTCTGATTAAGCAAATTAGTAGGGTTACAGCTGCCAAAAAGATTTTTAAATGGATTAAAATCTGGCCATTTTTTTTTCTTTTTTCCCCCATCTTTAGTATGTTAAATAGTTTTCAAATAAAGGTAGTGAGAGGCATAGAAATATGCTGTATGCCTCGACTCCTCTGTGGCCAGCTACAGATTAAAATATTGTGTTTGAAGATACAATAAGGTTTCACAATTGATATTTCTAAAGGAGCGCTTGATGTTTTTCAAAGAGTGAGGCCCAAAACTGAGGAGAAAGGCACTGACATTTAATGCTGCCCACTTGCAGTTTTGGGAAGAACAAAAAGGTAGTGATCTTTAACTGAAGTTATCAGAAGAATAAAAGAAGCATTTTACTCTTCTTGTATACAAAAAAGAGTAAAAAATACTTTGCACATACATGTCCTTTCTTCCTGGACCGCACTTTTAGCAAATAGACCAATTCTGTTAGTAGATTTTGTGCAAATATCTCCAAATCCACAGGTTTCCTTAATGCAAAATTTGAAGTGTAAACAGACTGCAAAAAGACAATGGAATGGGAGGAGCAGATTACAGGGGAATATCTCTGTAATGAAAGCATTAAAGAAACCCCTCAAACTGCTGCATTGTGAATAGTGGTTTAGCTGTAAGCCTATTTGCCCATCCAACACACAGACTACAAAAGAAAGCCTTTTCTGCAAATTGTATTAAGCAACTAAATGTCCAGGTAACTTCTGGTAGCTGGGTTTTGTTACCTGTATGACAATGGGACAGCGCTTGTCAAAGTGATACAGTTTTTGCTGGATGAGCAGAAATGGTTTTGGAATTGTTGATATATATTTTCATTTAAGAACTTTTGATGAACTGAACACTGGTCATGTTAGTGTTGATCAGATTCATTTTGGGAAGTTCTGCTAAAAAAACCCATTTAAGGTAGTGGTACTCCCAAACATACCAGTGTCTCCCCAGAAGTAGCATCAGAAAGTTGACTGTTCTATTTAATATCTTGAGGTGTGTCAGCAGTTCTCAATCTCTATAATATGGTGATATAATACCTGGATAACTTACAGATGTAACATTCCATCAAAAAATCTTTGGAGAGATTCAATTTGCTACTTCAGATTTCTTTTGTATTTATTTAATGGGCTTTCTGGGCAGCTCTCATCTAGATCAGTTTGCAACTCTGCCCTGAATATTTAGAATGAGGCTGTTTGTGTCCCCACTGGCACATAAGCTCTGCCCCTTCGTTCTGCTATAATTGAGGAAGTTCTTTACAGTGAGCTGGGCTGGTTGTCTGTGTCCACGTCCTGCCCCCTGTAAATTCACAGCTTTACTATCCCATGTAACTTGACATTTATTTCAGTTTAAGCTACTAACAGAACACCTGATTCATGATCCCTGTGAGATTTAGCTGTAGCAGTAAGTGAGGATATACAGTTTAGTCTTTTACTTCTGTGTAGATACTAAACAGTTTGAAAAAATATTTAGTTTTGAAAAATAAACACTGGATTGTTTTTTCTTTTTCTTCTATGAACATTAGGGCCAACATTAGGCCCATGAAAAAATTACTTCTTCCATTAAATCAATTATTGTTTGGTTATTTTTAGGCGTTTTTAGAGGAAATCCTGCACAGGTAAAGGAATATCAGGATCTTCTGGACCCTTTACTTCAACATACACCTGAAGGTATTATCTGGAAATCATTCTCTGAAACACTTGTAGCTTTTTATTGATCTGAAATAATTAAAATACTGACTTTCCTATTAATGTATATTGTGGTCAGAGCAAAGGAGAAGTAAAAATATCAGTATGTTTCTCCATGGCATACTGATACAAAAATAATATCTTTTATGTAGATGCATTGCATCATAAAGTGTGATAACAAAAGTAACATTGTCTGGACAAATGCTGCTGATACTGATATAAGTTTTATACTGTACCCACTCCTTCCTCCCCTGCTTCATTTTTTACAATTTACATTGTTCACTTTGACTTTCCTGGCAAATAGTAGCTGCCAACAGTTAGATTGTTTCAGTGTTCCACCTGGATACAATTGAGAGTTGCTCTCATCGTTCATTGTCACTTAATTTCACAAGGTTTAAAAAATAATTTGCTACATGCATATGAAATTGGTTCTAGCTAAGAGCAGGGAAAATGGCAGCATTCTAATATAAATGTTCTCTTGCTTAATTTGTGCACTCCAGAATGTTTGTGGCACTGCAGACGAGGCTATTGATGGCTTACAGGCTCATTCATCCAAAATTCAGTTAAAAAAAAGAAAAAGACCATAAGTTTGAGTGGGAGGAAAATAAATGGTCAGAGAACAGAACAAGCTTCAATATACTGACGATCCAATTTTAAAACTCAGCATTTTAGTCACCTGTTCTTACATCTGTGGTACACTTACACAAGTAGATGTAGAGTATTTTAGTCTGACTTGTTCTTTAAACTTGTTGAAGTGAACTAGTTTCTGTAAGAAAAACAAACATTTCCTTACCAAGTTTTCATTATGTAACAAATTTTCTGACCTTGCTAGTCCTTGTTTTTTTCTGATTAATAATGAATATGTGAAGTTTCATGGATGCTAAATTAATCTTGTAGTTTCTTTTGTTGAATGTCATCACAGATATCCCATCTTAAACTTTCTGGGTGTGCTTTGGTACCTCACTCACTTGAATATTCTATCTCTAACAACTCTTGGTTTTCCATTTTTTTCTCTGCTTCTTGCCAGCAATTTTTTGTCTTAGCACGTAGCCAGACACTGCAGCTTTATTCTGTTTATCACCAGTTCTTTATCCAAATAAATTCAAAACTAAAGCAATACTAAGGTAAAATTTAGTTTTGCAGGAAGCATATTAATTTGCATTTCTATTTCATATAATTAGGTCAATCATTTGTCACTATGCTTCTAAATTACTTAAAAAGTATGGAAATAAAGGTTATTGATCTACAATGATCAGCAGTAATTGTGGCATAATTCTAGATAGAAGGTATATTATCTTTCAGTGAAGAAGTTAATGCTATTTTGATCCAATGATGTTTCAAAATTCAAGTGCTGGTTTTAAGCATTTAATTAATAAAAGTATGTAAAACCAAGTTGACTATTTTTGACCAGGATTTTAGTTTTAAAAAGTTACCTGAGACTGAGGATGTGTTAACTGCAGGGCAAAACAGCCCAAGTGTTTCACTGTGACGCAGCTTTCTTTGCTTTTGGTTATGGTTTGTTACCTGAACTGCATTTTGCTTTAGGTGAATTGTTTTATTTTCATTTTGCACAGTAAGATGCTGCACAGACAACATATGTATTCTGGGAAGAAATTCTGAGGAAAAGTTTGGTGAAATATGAAGTAGTTTAATATTGCCCTGGGTTTCCTACACTGCTTGTGGTTTTGAGAGAGGATAATGAATGACATCCATTTCTGTTCAGTCAAATTGTTACTAAGGTGTAATTTTTCCTATTTTGGATTCAGCTTTATTGGGGGACTCCAATCAAATAATGAGGGAAGTGATGACTTACTTACTGTTTATTTTAAAAATCCCAGGCTGTCCTGTTGTGCCCAAGTATTACTATGTGCCAGCTGATTTTGTTGAAATGGAAAAGAAGAGCCCTGGCAGCCAGAAACGGTTTCCCAGTAACAGTGGCCGGGATGGAAAGTTGTTCCTGTGGGGCCAGGCCATGTACATCATTGCCAAACTCCTGGGTAAGAGCCTGAGCAGGTCCTGTCAGGTTTTGACTGTGTCTTGATCATGTTTTTCTTGAATCTGAATGAAAACATTGGTTTAAGTTTTGAATGGGCTATGAGTGGCCTGTGTGTCTTTTGCTTTGGTACTTACATGAGGGACAAAAATTGCTTTTTAAAAGTCTTCTCATTTTTATGCTGCATGCAACATACTGTGAAGCTTAGTGGAATATTTCATAGAGTACTGAAAATCTTTTAAACGTGATAGATGTATTTTTTTTGTTGTTTCTTTTCCTAGCTTTTCTTCTTATTTCATTTTCTTCATAACAAAATATATTAATGTGATGCTTTCTGGATTAACTGTATCAGCTGCACCTGTACAGTGATGTTTGTAAGTGATTTATAGCGTTTAATTCAAATTATTTACTGCTTTAAGGACGAAAAGTTTAAACTTTGAATAGTTGCAGTCTCAGAGAAAGTTAATAATTTATTCAACCTGTGTTATTTTTATCCTTTGAAATGTACTTTCAATTGCTCATCTAGTTTCTTTTTTAAAGTTTGACCATTGAAGATTGTTATGGTGAATTTCAGTCACAAATGAACTCTTGGTCTCACTTGAAATGATTTTATTAAAGGCTAATGCAAAAAGAATGGTTAAGCCAGAAAAATCTTCACACTTGTTTTTTTTATTTAGTATTCCTTTTAGGAGCAAGATATATCAGTTTATTTTAACAGGATCAGCATTTACCTGGTAATCAGTAAATTAAGTTCTGGAAACTTTTTTCTGTGAACACTGTAAAGGGAAACAGGCTGTTGGTAGTAAAAATGAGAAACTTTGAAGGGGGGGTTTAAAAATTCGAGACTTGGCAAGAACAGTGGATGTATCTTTAGTTATGGAGGGACAGAGCCTGTCTGGTGCTCCACCTGTTTGCTTGCACTGTATTCCTTACATAAGTCCTTTTTCAACCAACGCTTTAAAATAAATGCAGGCAATCTTATTGTTAATTAAAAACAATGAATTTAACCTCTAAGGATATTAGTCAAGTAATCCTCAAGTGTGTTTGTAGGAATACTGTATTAATTCTGCTAGTATTGATCTTGTACTAATATTTGTGTATTTCTGTACCTGCAGAATGCTGGTTAAATAAATTGTATTTATAATTTGCTAAATTTTGTTTGTGTAACATAGCATTTTTGTGTTTCAGTTCTTTGCTGAGCATTCTTACTCACTGCTTTTTTTAAAAATAGGTGTGCTAAATCTCTTTTTGAAACGTTGTCATTAGTTGCTGTTTCCTTTATTGTTTTAAAACTTTCTCTCCACTGTATTCACTACTTTCATTCACCCTTTTTTTTTTTCCAAATATTCAAAATTTCAACATTTTGGTGGTTGTTATATCAGGAACTCCATTTATTCATACTAATTTATAGCTGCTGCATTCCATTTTGTTCCTTTCTGGATGAAAACCTGCCTGAATAACAGTCTCATCCTTGGTGAAAGTGTTACTTTGCTTGTTGGTGGTTGCTAATTAAGTGGAAGCCTGACTCCAAATACTTTGATATCTGGGAAGGTACTGTTTTCCCATTTCATCATCCATTCAGAAATCATTGTGTTGCCTCAAGGGTAGCAATTAATTTGTATTTGTTCAGCCTCCTTGCTCCTGCTGTGTAGGCGAGCACACGGCATCACCTTTTAGATTCCTCTGCTGTCTCTGGGCCTGAGCTCTGCCTCTTGCACTCCAAACTTTTCTGAATGCAGCACCATGAAACAGAGTCCATTCTTACACATCTCTCTGCCTCCCACAGAAGCAGGGAGGTCAAAATTTGGGTCCTGCTTATAAACACTCTGAGTAACAGGCAATGAGAGGGTCTGTGTGTCAGATGCCTATTGGAGGGCATCACATGTTTATGCAACTGAAAAAGTTGTTTATGAAAAAAAAAGCATGTGTTTTGCAGATGATAATGCTGGTTTTCATACAGTTTCCTCCTTACGTTTGATGAGGAGGTTTGTAGAACCTTTATGATAAGGTCCCCATTTTGAAACAAGGGAAAGGAATGCCAGGCATTCAGCTTTTTCATGCAACTGAAAATTCACTAAGTCTTTCATTTAGTAGCTCTCTTACCTTTCCTTTCCTTTTCCTTATAATTTTTGTATCTTGTTCTGTGGATTCAGTGCTGCCTAGAACTAGGTTAAGTCTTAGTTTTAATAAGATTTTTAATATTTCTTACAGTGTAGACCAAAAGGATTAAATGTTGTCAGCTGCTGCTGCTGATGCAGATAGTGAGCTAACAAAGAAATCTCTGCTTTTGCATTCTAATACACTTGTATTTGTAATAATGGTGATGAATATTCACTGAGATCCTATTTTTAAAAAAATTGTAAATATCGAAAGTTATATTTTATAATAGTCTATTGATATAGTTCTTTTAAATATTACGTTATTCTGACCTTATATTTTAATTACTAAGCCAAGTAAATCAATGTAAAAAACAGTGGGAATAGAACTTGTATCCTGGAAACCACTCTTGCTTTTGAGAACTGATGCATAGCCCATTGATCTTGAAATCGTTTGGTTAATCAATTTTATTGCATCACACATAAATCGAGTAACTTCCATTCCTTTAGCCAGCATAAGAATTCTGTGTGGACTGGAGCTTAGATGACTGATTTCCTTATATGTGATCTGGTAACTCATGTGTCAGCATATAAATGATTTGTCCATAGTGATTATTTTATAATCTAGCTTTGCTGGTTTTGTGCCCATGGATCATGACCCTGCAGGAGCAGAGCAGAGGAATGGGGTCCTGTCCTGGCAGGAGTCCAGCCATGTTGTCCCAGCAGAAGGCTGAGGCCAGGGCAGTATCCAGTAGCTGGCAGAGCTCCTGGCACCAGCATCTCCAGCACAGCTTCCATGGTGAACTGCCCAGCCAGGGCCCTTCACTGCTGCCTGAGCATCTTCTTTCCATTGCACCATCTATTCTCTTCTTTCCTAACACTTATAACCTTCAGTAAGGACATATTTTGAGTTTATAAACTGTTGTCTTCATTTACTACGTGGTGCAGTGTTCAGAAACATTCTTATCTAGGCAGTGCTGGTTTTCTCTTGCAGCTGAATGGAGTCATGAGTCACTTCTTTTTTAGATTAGTAGCTTGTTGTCCAGTGCGGAGGCTTTTAAGAACAGGTACAAAATTGTTGACTTCTGTATAGAAGAAATGAAAATGCATTGTGGCCTACTCTGTAGCAGAAATTAAATAAAGTTTGGGGAGTTTCATGGCAAAATGCAACTTTGGTAAAATGCTTATTTGAAGGGTATAGTGGCTCATAGTAGATTATGAACCTTTATTCAAGGAAGTAGTTGAAATTTTTCAATAGTATACTTTTATTGGAATACTTCATTTTTTTCAGGAGAAGGTTAAAATAACGAATTTTTAGGTGGGCTTTTTTCCTCTCGTGTAAAAAACTCCATGTAGAAATGGCTTGATTTCAAATAAATTTAATTAGTTTTTTTTACAATATCTGATTCTTAATTTTGCAGAATATCCTTTTGATCTGTAAGTCATTGATCCAAAACAAGGGTTGTAGCAGCAGAACCAACTCCATCAAATAAGTTAGCATGCCTTCTTCACAAAAGCTGCTGAGGGTACTTAAGTCATTCTGTATTTTTATTATCACTTACTTTCAGCTGACAAGTTAATAAGTCCTAAGGATCTGGACCCTGTTGGACGGTACGTAGCTCCCCAAGACCAGCGGAATGTGAGCATGAGATTTTCAAATCAGGTAAGCATAGGCTTAGTTTTAAAATATTTTCACTGAGAAATTGTCATCTACATGTTATGTATGGTCTTCTAATATTACAGTTAAAGTGCAAGGAAAATATTAAGTGTATATACATTTTCTGAGTTGATGGAGGATTGCTTTTAAAAGGAAGATTTATAACATCTGCAGTTCTGGGGTAGTGATACACATTTGCCTTCAGATTAAGCAATGCAGTCAAAATGATACAGAAAATGTAAGTTTAAATAGTTGCTAATAGATAGGTATGTTTCTCTGAGTTATAAGTTATGCCAGGAATGCAAAAATGCTTTTTTTATTCCTCTGAAACAATTTCAATGTATTCATATTTTTTTTGTATTTAGAGCTCCTAAGACCTACAAGGATTAGGTTCTTTTTTTTGTGTGGTTGAGACACCATCCCTGGGGGTATTTAAAAGGCATGCAGATGTGGCACTTAGGGACAGGGTTCAGTGCTGGGCTTAGCAGTGCTGGGTTAGCAGTTGGACTTAGTGATTGTAAAGGTCCTTTCCAGCCTTAATGATTCTATGATTCCATGTTCTCCTGTATTTGGATTAAATGCACAGCAGGAATGAGTGAACAGGGATGGGGAATGCTTGAAAACGTGGTGCATATGTAGGGGACTTCTTTTATTAACGAGGTGAGAACTTGTATGTGTGGAAGCTAAAAGATGTATTTCAGCCGTTATGTTTCCTTATATATTTAAGAAGTCCCTTGTTCAGCATTGTGAATTTGTTATTGAAGCATAAAAGATGAAGTATTTCAGAACTGAATAATGTTTTTCTTGTTTTATCCAAATGCTGCTTAAGCCCTCAGTTTCCTCCTCTTTCCTGTTACCAAGGTAATCCGCCTGCCTGGCTGTTGGTTCATTCATAGTGAGACTTTGATTGTTCATAGTGCAGCACTTCTGCCATGTTAATATGAGATAATGAAAGCTCAGTGACTTCATTTTTTCCCAGTTTTTGTCTGTTCTTACCTCATGGGTTATGAATATATCAGCTTGTGAACTGCTGATACCACGTGCCCTTTTAGGAGTGCCCTCAGAAGAAGCCTGTATTGAGTCAGGGATACTGCAGCCCATCCAACTCTTCTTCCTTTGATTCTTCAAACCAGGAACTTTTCATGTGCCACAGCTGAACACTTTGAAGAAGATGAGGGTTTGTTCTAAAGGCACTGCATCACTCATCAGGAAATGTTTTAGCAGAAAAGCATTTTTACTTCTATTTGGGGTACCCAATATATGATAGGGAATTTCCAGATCTTCAGAGAGAAGTAGCCTCAAAAGTGATAATAAATAATACACTTCCAGGAGCTATGTCCATATGTTTCCTCTTGGGGGGGAATGCCAGTGTGGTGCTGGAGCAGGGCTCTCTTTGCTGGTTTTAGTCTGTGTTCCAAAACAACAAAATCCAACAACAGTCAGAGAGGTTCTCCTTTTGCTTTGCAGTGCTAATGGTCAGGTTAGATCCCATTCATAAGGTAAAAAGAGAATTTACTTTATTGAAAGAAGATAATGCAGGGAATTCTAGTTCAGTGAGGAGGACTCTTTAGAACTGGATTCCTTAGAATAACTTACTTGGTTACTCCTTTTTACTGTCTCTGTATTCAGCAGAAATTATAACACAATTTTGGTTGTTGCATTCTGTTTTGGGGAATGTAGTGTAGAAGGAAGCCTGGATGGTAACAACATTTGAGAAATGAGGTAGGATGGAGATTTTCTGGATTTGTTTTGCATTTTACTGGCACATGTGAAAGCTGATTTATTGCTGTCTTATGTTTAATTTCATATTTAACAAAAAGTCGTCTTACTAAATTGCCATAGTAAGACCAATTTGTCTGCTGGGTTATGTTGAAATATGTGTTTAGGGTTACAATTAATTGTATTCTTTCAGTGTTTTGCTATGTAGACTTGGCAATCATTTGTGAGGACTTCAGTTACTGTGAATTGAGGTTAATACCTATTGATGAAGAGAATTGGGAAAAGAATAGTTAAAATAATAGACTGCTTATTTTTTTATTTTCAGGGAAATAGATAATGTGTAAAGAAGGAACTAAAATTATTAAGTGGAGGTAGACTGAGATATTTTTAGATTTTTCAGCTACCCAAGTTATGTTTAGGGTTGGAACGTGTCTAATTTGGATGGTTTAGAGAGATTGTACCATATTGGATGATTTGTTTTGTCATGATAATTATAATCATATTTGTGCTTTCATTCCCATTAATACAATTGTCTATCACAGTTAACACAATTCTGAATGTGTCCAATGCTATTCTGGGATTTGAGGCACACGTGTGTGCAGGCTGTGTTTCATTTAATGAACCTGGTGTGTCAGTAACAATGGCCACACAGTGTTCAGCAGGGTCCAGCTGCTTCCAGGAGCAGATGTACTCTGTGACAATCAGGTTGGAGTTCAGTAGCAGCAAGGTGGGTCATTTGGGTCAAGTACAGTGTCTTCTGTTGTGGGCTATTTCTGTTTGCCTCACCTTGCTCCATATGCTTGGAAAGCCCAGTAGGTGTAATTTCCACTGGTGTACTTGGATATTGTTCCCAGTTTCTCACATGCTCAGAATGAATGGATTTTTTTCAGAGTTCTGAGACTTCCTGGCACTGTAAGCAGAGAGGCATATAGTGATAACATCTGTCCAGAGAGAGTGCAGCAAAAGACTAATACTGAGCTGCTTTCTCTGCTTGTGCCAGGGACAGAGTCAAGGATTTTTGTCTTTATCCTACCTCTGATGGTTTATAACCTTGTTAGAAAACTATGATTTTTTAAATTTTTTTTTTTATTCTCCTTTTTGGAGAGGAAAAAGAACTAATCACTATTTTGTCTTGGCCTTCTGAGGTGTATTTATCATCCACACAGCATGCAGAATATAGTTGAAAACAGCCCCTTCTGCCCACTATCCAATGTGGAAAGGGAAGGCAGAAGGTTGAGCCTGGGCAGGGGGGGTCTGTTGTTGTGTCCTGGGGAGATGGTGATTGATGTTGTGTGAGCAATACCTGACCTTGCCTTATTAGACAAATGTGAAAGCCAACACATTAAAATGGAACTTTTTAACAACAACAGGATTTATTTAGTGAAATATTTAGGAGTTTAATGCTTTTCCACATCTCTTTTTTTAAAAAAATATACAGCAAATGCTATCTAGAACAATCGTTATTGAAAAGGGTGACACAGTTTTTTGAGTGTTGTATCAATTATTCTGATCTGTGCTTCTTTAGGCCGTACTTGTCGTTCTCCAGACTGTGACATGTCAAATGACAGTGAAAGTAATGTTACATGTTTAATGGTACAGCAGTCCTGTAGTTGTACAGCAATTGCAGTTAAAATTTTCCACAATACTTTTAAGGGTCTAGCAAGTTTTCCCACAGATTTTGTGTTGTGCCAGTTGTGCTGCAGATGCAGTTTGCGTAGTTCTGGGAGGTGTTAGAACCACCACTTATTGACTGCTCTAAATGAATCCTGTCCTTGGGCACGGCTGTGTGTGAGAGGAATTGGTTCTGGGATTGGAGAGGGGTGTGCCTCACTGGTGATGTGGAATACATGGATTTGTGTACAACTTACAGTCTGTGGTTACAAAGTCCTGCTAACTTCATCATTGATAGAGTAATAAATGAGTCTTAACTTGAAGACCATCCTCCGGGGTAGATCACAGGCTGTCTATGAATCAGTATGGTCTTGTTTTCAGATGTGTGGGGGGAAGCTTTGCTTTTTTTTTATAAACAATTATTATGGTAAAGAATTGGTTTGAGTTTTCCTACTGTTTGTATAAATGCAAGTAATGGCACAATGACCTTATTCTGAGCAGTAAAATCTTTTAATGTCACTTGAACTTCTGACTTCTTCATCTGGTCTCTTTGTGCATGTACTTCCATCACAACTTATTTCATGTGGCAAAAAGTCAAAAATCTGTAGTGGAAGTGTAGTGCTGACAGACTTCTGGGAGAATGTTATCAAGAATTTCTTCTGCAAATCTCTAAGATCTAACTTGATATCAAGGCTCACAGATGCCTGAGCAAGCAAGCATTCACTCTGAGCTTCCTGTTCTAAATCAATATATCTATCTCTCTATCGTCACAGAAAATGTTGTCTTTTTATACAATTGATAGAAGATGTGTTTAACTTCTGTTATTTGTGTTCTGCCAGTTTCTAGACAAGAGGAGACAAAAAGCATTTTAGCAATGAAAGTGTGAGCTGCTGTTAGTTCTGTTGATTTTACAGCTATTGAATGCCAGGGAAAAAAGGAACAAGGAATAACTTGGACATGCCATTTTCTAGCTCGTAGTGCTGCTGCCACTGTGATAAGAAAGGTGAATTGCCACTTCAGGACCCAGGGAGCTGAGTCAGTGGTTTCACCCAACATGCTGAATTCACTCCTGTTTGCGTAGTTGCCTGATGTCAAATACTTCATGTTTGAAATAAATACTGGTATCAGTGTAATAAACAATGTGAGGAAATGCAGTTACCTGTCTGATCACAATTTTTCAGAGTTGTTATTTCTAAGTGAATTTTATTGATTACCCAAAAAGCTGAATTATTTCACTCATTACAAAAATGTGTATCAAAACATTAGGTTGTATCAGGCCTATATAAGTGATACATTGATTAGATAAGTTCTAAATTTTTGTATGAAATTTAGTGGTTTTCGTATGTGATTCTTTTTAATTAAAAACCCCAGACTAATCCAAACAGTGATTATCAGAAATCTGTTTATTAATGATTCTCCAAAATACATCTCTTGCAGAGTCTTAGTGATAGGACAGTCTTCCCATAGTTTTGAGACTGACAAGTTTTAGTGCTATGGTGTTCTTTCAATTTGTTCATGCTGTAAGAAAAAGAAATGCAGACAGTGATGTCTGTCGTAGTTGTGAATTGTTCAAATAACCATTGTCCCTGTTCATGCTATATTGAACAAAATCTTTAATTAGCAATGCTAATAATATTTTTTCCATTATTTTCTAGGGTCCTTTAGAAAATGATTTGGTAGTACATGTGGCCCTCATAGCAGAAAGTCAGCGGTATGTATTTACTTTTATTAAGAATGTGTGTATTAGGGAAGGGTTGAACAATAGATATCTTAAATGGTGTAGAATAAAATACTGCTACCTGTGTATCTCCTGCCAAGATAGTTGTTAAAACTAAGACTATTCTGTGATTTGTCATTAAATTTGTTCTTATTTCATTTGTAGCTTACAAGTTTTTCTGAACACATATGGAATCCAAACTCAGACCCCCCAGCAGGTGGAACCAATTCAGATATGGGCTCAAAAAGAACTTGTCAAAGTAAGGAGTTTTGCATTTAAGATTTTTTTATCTAACTATACGTTTCTTTTTTAAAAATAAGAATTTATATCAAGCTATTAGGCTTGTATCTCCCCAAGCTTGTTATCTACCTCTTTTGAATGGCAGTGAAATGAAAATAGAAAGGAGAGGAAAACAAGAAAATGGGATAAGATACATGGAGTATAGGACAGGAGAGGAGCAGAATACTCTGTAGGCACAGACTGATAAAAGAAGAGGGAACACAGAAACAGATGGTGTGCAAGACCACTGTAGTTTGGTTCATGCTCATAAATCAACCCAACAGTCTGGTCTGCTTTCACAGCCATTGCTTGCTATTAGCAGATTTAATAATCTAGAAGTGAAGGGCATTTTAATAAAAGAAAAACCACACCTGCTTGAAGCAGCTGGACTTGCATGAAACCATGCACTGTTCAGTGCTCTAGTGCTGAATCAGAACTGATGCTTTGATTGTAGCAGGTCAAGAGGGAGTACTATTGCTAGAAGACAAAACATCTTTAATAGTTGTGTTGTCAACATGAGGCCTCCAGCTGAGGAGTCTTCAAGGAAAGAGCCAATGTTACAATGCTACTGGAGTTCTGGTTTTGTTAAGAAAGCATTTTCTGCTTTTCATTCTATCAAAATGAAGGTTGTTTTAGTGTTAAATTGTCATGCCTACTGCCGTTCTTCTAGTCTCCATTATTTCCTACAAGCAGAGGTTGAATGTTGTTTGGTTTTGTTATGCAAGGATGGTTTATTTGGCTCCATTCCTTTCCCACTTGAATAAGGTTACATAGCCTGGATGAACAGGTCATGTAGGTAATTTTGTTTTCTCTTTTAAATAGTTCTTGCTGTTAATGCAGAAACATAGGCAGGATCAGGAAGGCCCCAAACTGACAGCAATAAAAAGCTATTGAGTGTAATGTTTGTTCAAGTGTTTGTTTTCATTTGCTTCTGAATTATCTTCCTATAGCATAAAAAAAAATTGAACTTTGGAAAATGTTCAGAATTCTAAATATTCTGTAGTAATGGTGGGTTCCTTACCTAAAACTGCCCAAATAAGGAAGAATTACACCTTTCAGTCAGGTTTATCTGGTATGTTTATACTGTGTTGCTCACAGCTTAGTTGTTTTCTTATGGTTTTATTTTCATATACCGTAATAAATGAAGATTTTTTCTTTCATTTGTACTAGGCATACATAAGTAAGAGTCAAGCTATGAATAATGAGATAATTCCCTTTTGTTTGTGTTGTTGATGCTTTAATTTTGCAGGCTTGTACTAAAATTAGAATATAGATTTTCAAAGACTTCCTATATTCCTCTTTTACCTTTGTATCTACACTGGAAAAAACATTACAGAAGGCAAAATTGGCCAGACAATGGATGCAAATGATCCTTTAAAAAAATTATTTCATTAAGCAAATTGAAAAATTTTAATTATATAGATTAGAAAAGTAATAGGAGTAAGAAGGTAAAAAGGAGACCTAATATAGGAAACCACAAGTTTTAAAAAAACCTCACGAATAGAAATAATGACCACATTTTAGGAATCGTTTTCTAATCAGAGCAGAATATACACAGCTTGCTTTGTAAAATGTGGCAGGAGCATAGGAAAAGCTGTTTTTATCAGTTTTCATGATTCTTCCTTACAGGCTTACTTTCATTTGGGAGTCAATGAGAAATTGGGATTATCTGGAAGACCAGACAGACCTATAGGGTGCCTTGGAACATCAAAGGTTATTCAAGAAATGTTTATATTCCTGTTATTGATGTATATTTTAGATAAGCATTGAGTTATTCTCTGAATTATTTTAAACATAATTGAAATTAAATTTTATTTTATGCATATATCTTACTTTCAAGTCCTTGTATTTGAATACTTGACTGAATGGGGATAAAAAATTAAATATGTAGGTTTTATATTATTGTTTTAAATTCAGCTGTTCTACAGTGATTATTACTTTGATAGTTTCAAAATAAATTTTCATTTTCAACTACTTCAGTGCTTCAGACATTTTAGAGAAAAGATTAATGGAAGTTTTCTCTCTCAACAGATCTATCGAATACTGGGGAAGACTGTAGTTTGCTACTCCATCATTTTTGATCTCAGTGATTTCTACATGTCTCAGGATGTTATGATGTTGATTGATGACATTAAGGTATTTGTAACTTCTCCTTTGAGAAAGTGACAAAAATAGAGCCTGTAGAAGAATAAACTGGGAAGTCTGATAAAACAGAAGACTGAAATGGGAACACTCTGTATGTGTGTTCTTTTAATACAAAAATAATCTTGCAACTGGAAAGATGACTATCCTGTCAGCCCAGTATGAGTTCTAGTGAGCATTTCTATCTGACAGAAAAACTGCCCCAGAAGCGATTGGGAATGCTGTAGGGCAGCAAGCAAATTATCATTTGTTTCTTTGGGAAAACAAATGCTCTTGACTGACAAGAGGGATGAGACTGATGTTATGGGAGAAGCCTTACATGGAAGAAATACTACTTGATTTTACACAAATATTAGAAGTTGCCTGCCTGTAAGGTGGGCAGCAGTGCAGAGCTTACCTGCCACGTGCCCTGGACTTGAGCAGCTACTTCCAGTGCACAGGAGGTAGCCCTGGTTTTTCCACCCTAGTGGCTGGGATTCAAACCCTGGATCCCCATGTACACTTCCTAGGTCACTGCATGTAGTTCAATACCCTGCACTGTCTCGTGGTTTACTCCATGGTTGATATACAACTTATGAGTATTTTCAGAACACTTAGGGCTTGAAAAGCAGCTTGTATCCCTTGAAGAAATCTGTTCGTGATGGATTAGATATAGTGGTTTTAACCTGTTGGGTGTTTGAGTGCTGTTATTTTGAGACAGCTCTTTTAATGTCTTGTACTGTATGTTGTGGTACATTGTGCTTTTTGATTTTCTGTGACCAACATGTTTTCTCTTCCCTAGAATGCCCTGCAGTTCATTAAGCAGTACTGGAAGATGCACGGTCGGCCCCTGTTTGTGGTTCTTATCCGTGAGGACAATATAAGGTAGAGAGAGATAAAAGCATGACTTGCATATGTGGTATTTACCTAATTGCAAGATTAATGGAGTTCTGTTTCAAATTTCAGAGGGAGCAGATTCAGTCCAATATTAGATATGTTGGCAGCCTTTAGGAAGGGAGTTGTTGGAGGAGTGAAAGTTCATGTTGACAGAGTACAGGTATGCTGGTTTTTTCTGAATGTTATGTCCTTACCTCCTAATATGGGTACATGTATTCTTACTACTTTTGGGTTTTATGTGGTTCTAAGGATTTTATCTAGTATCATAAAATTAAGGAGTCAAGACTCAGGACATTTGGTACACTTTGGTTTGTCTCAAAAGAAACATGGGGTTTTTTTAATTCCTTTTGATGAGTCTTTTGAAAGTCAAAATCTTCACAGAGGATTTTCAGAAGGGAGAAGGATTTTTTTATGTTAGGCAGTCTTGTGAAATTACTACCAAAGGATAAAGGCAGAGTGTCAAGCACTGAGGGATTTCTTTTGATTAGATAATCAACGAGGGGGGAGAAAAGGTGCTTCACGTATATTAAAATTCTTACAAGAACTAAGATCTGGTTTTAACATCTTTGCTGTTTGAATTCATCTTAAAGCAGGAACGTTTATTCATTAAAATGTGAAAATTACTGAGGTGCTGATTTTACATAATTCTATGTGCTAGTTTGTCTTAGTTTACACCTATTGAAGAACCCTTTTTTTGTAAGAGAGAAGACCAAAGAAGCAGTTATGACTTCTTGTTCCCTAAAAAATCATTAATTTGTAGAATTTGTAGAAGAGCTGGGTCATTTTTAAAGGAAATGCTCCTACCTATGATGGTTCAAGACATCCTTGGAATCTTTAAATATTTATGTATTTCTCCTGGTCCTGTATAGGTCATGTTGTCTCTCCTGCTACCATTGACTCTTTCTATAGCAAAGGTCCAGGGAGAACCTTTCATTTGGCTACAGCATTTGTCATTGTGGTTTGGTTTGTTTATTGGTTTTTTTAACTGCAGGGACTTTCTTGCATTGCATTGATTCAACTGGTGTAATATCAGGCAAGAAATTTCTCAATCTATATGTGCCCTTATTTTAAGCACTACACTGAACAACTGTCAGGGTGTAAAATTTTGCTTCCATACTCACGGACCTTCTGGAAAAATCCTTTTTTTAATATAAAAATAAGGAACAGTTTTAAAGGGTTTAAAGTGTTGACAGTCACTGGTCTTTGCTTTATTTATTAGCCATTAAAACATTGGAAAACTACAAACAAATGTTTGTTTCACTTTAAGGCCAGTGGAGATGGTAGTGGGTGCCTTTCCTGCTGGGATACAGTGTCCCTTCTCCAGCAGTTGAACTAGAATCTCTCAGTCTTATTGCACAGTTGTCACGTTTTGTTAACAGTCTTGTTTCATTATAGGAAAGGATTTGGGAAAAGAACAAGGGACATGTCTAATTCCTGGTGTTTTCTTGAATAATTCATCTATTCTAACAAAATATATATTGATCTTTGTGAACTGTATTCAGCTGCTTCATTTAGATGCACATGGTAAACGTGCCTAGAGAGAATGTGTCTCTAACTGGGTGAATGCTCTTTTTTTCCTGTAAAATATACCAAATCTGATTTCATTTAAAAATATGTATACTCAGAAGATTTGTAGCTCTTTTCTGATTTTTCCCTTCGTTGTCATCCTGTGTTCAAGCAGATGTGCAAGGCAGAGAATGAATGACACTGTAATAAAGGCAAAGCAGGTTTTTTTATATTCAGTCATCTCACAGTGTAAGAGATCAATGTTTTACTGCAGCTCGTGTACAAGGAAGATGGAATATAGAAGTTCATAATACACACTCAGTTTTACTTAGCTAATGAGAACCATCCAAAGCAGTCTTAAAAATGCTGTAGTACAATACATTCCCTCTGGCAGTAGATAAATAGGGAATTCACATAAATTCAGAAGGAACAAATTGTAACAACTACATCAGATAAATGCAACATTTGGTTTCAGGTATGTAATCTTTTGAGGTGCATGTATTTGTAAACTGCATTTGATGTGCAAACTTAGGGCAGGCATGCTTGGATTAAGGAATGACTACAGAGTAGGAATGTTTTTGTGTAGTGTTTGCCTGAAACACCTCTGAGACTGACAGGAAAACCTCCCGTCCTTCAGCAATCCGTGAAATAATGAGCAATATGATCCAGAACATGGGTATTGTGCAGGACTCGAATACAAATCCTTGATCTCAGGTGTTTTCATCAGACTCGAGTTTTGGGGGATGGACATTGCTTGATGAAGCCATAAATTGCAGGCAAAAGAACAACAAAACACCAGCAAAGAAGAGACAGCAGCCTCAGGAGACTTCTACTGTCTTAAGCTGTCATTTTCCTTATGAGAGAGGAAAAATACTCTGAAAGTGTAAAAATATTTGGAACTGTAGATAAAGAAACTACTTTGTCAGTTGAAACCACCAGCAACATACTGAAATCAAAAGACAGTTATATAGTAATTTACATATTTTAAAATTTTTTTCAATTTTTCATTTCAGACATTAATATCTGGAGCAGTTGTTGAACAACTTGACTTCCTAAGAATCACTGAAACAGAAGAGTAAGGCTATGTGTAAATAGTAACAATGTGGTATTTGATAGTTAAAATATGTTCTGAACTGTGAAGAAATGAAATACTTATTTTTCAGGGCTCCTGTATTTAAGAGTTTGGAGGAGTTGGATCTCCCAAAACATTCAAAAGTCAAGAGACAGTCTAGTACTCCAAATGCTTCTGAACTTGAGCAGCAACCAGATGTAAATATTAATGACTGGAAAAACAAGTCAACATATGAGATCCTGCAGAAACTTAATGTAAGAAAACTTGATAAAAATACACTGTAACTTCGTTCCTGTGAAATAAGAAATTCTGTGTCGATATTCTTTTTAAGAGCAGCCTCCTTAGGTCAGCATTAGTGTCATGGTCAGTGTTAATAATGCAGCTAATAACATCAAATGTGTGATGTTCCTCTTCATACTCGGAGAATCTTCCTCTTTACAGTCCTTCATCTGAGCATCCCAGAACCCTCTGGCCCTTTGTGCTGTAACTGCTGCCTGTCAGTTGTCCCAGCTACTCCAATCATCTTTGGTCCTAAATGACCACTTAGAAGGGGACCCATTTGTTATGTGTCTTAGGAATAGATACTTTATTCACAAACTGAAAATCAAAAGGCTTAAGTAGTGAGTATTCACTTGGATGGACTGGGAACTTCTTAATGACATCAAGGGAAAGTTCCCATCTGGTATTTTTCCTGTATATAGAGGAAAACTACCAATATCTGTTCTAGATCTAGTGTTTGATACGAAACCACAAAGTAGTCTACCTGGTTCCCTATGTCATTACAAGCATTTCTGCTGTAAATGAAAATAGTTGAGAAAGAAAAGTCAGGAAACATTTCCAAGGTCAAATTATCACAACTTAATATGAAGCACAGAGAAGCCTCTGCAAGCAGCAGTGACAAGGATACAGCACACATAGTTATGTATGAAATAGTTGTGAAATCCCCTTAAAAACAACATTTGTAGACTTTTTCCTAAATTAAAAAAAAAAAGGCCCTTTGGCTGCACTTGAAATTTTTAATAGCTGTTCTGGTTTTGCTTCACTGAAAATCTGAAGGCTATTTGTGGTTTTGTTGTTGCTTGTTTTTTTCTTTTTTAAGGACTGCAATTGCCTAGCAAGTCAAGCATTACTCTCAAGTATATTGCTTAAAAGGGAAGGACCGAATTTTATCACCAAGGAAGGTAAGAGCTTCTTTCATTTGACTATTCAGAGTATTTGAGGAAGCAGATGTATGTTTGGTTGCAATGAACATGAATAATAGCTGTGCATGCCAGCAGTTGTGTAGCTGTTTTCTCTGCCATTTAAAGCAATTTCTGCATTAAATGGGACATGCAAATTCATAGCGTGGTGGGGAATGAGCTGCTGAATGTATGAACTCTTTTAGATTGTTTGTAGGCCAGTGCTCTATCTAGTTGTAATTTTCAGTGCATAGATTAAAAAAATAGAGGATTTGACCTTGTGTAGAAAACTCAAACTTAAGACAAGTCTGTATGTCTGTAACGGTATGAAATATATGAATCTTTATACTTAATTTTTATTCTACTTTGATGTAATCCAACTTCAATGTATCTGTGAAACCTACTCTAATTTTTTATTATGGCTTTTTATTAGAGCACAGGATTTAAATTCCTGTAAAATAATTCTCAGAAGGCTACTGAGGCTCGTGGCCTTTGTGCTGCAAGTTTTGGTGTTTTGTTTTTTTCAAAGACTGCTTATTAGCTGCCTTTGTATATAAGAATACTCCTCAGAAAAAGAGGAATGTTCAGATCAAATAATATTCTCTTACTTATTCACCAAGGAGTGACTTAGCACCTAATGTTATTGAGCCCTCCTTCCTAATTTTGGTGTCAGCTGAGTCTTGTGATGAAGAGCTGTCATTTTGACATAAGCATATATTATATCTCACACCATCTATAACGCTGCGGATGCCTTTGAGAACACACGCAGGATCACTCTGGAGGAGAAAAGGCAACGCAGAAAGAACCGTGTCTTGCAGAATACACCATCTAAGGAGTCTTTCTGCTGTGCCTTCTGCAATCGAACATGTCTGTCACGTATTGGCCTCATAAGTCACCAACGTGCCTGTAACAAATGTGGATAGAGCCTTCTCAAATCTTCGTTCGGGAAGCCCAGCCATGATGATGATGATGATATTATATCTGTATTGCTATATTAAAAATGTCATAGAATCATGAAATATCCTAAGTTGGAAAGGACCCACAAAGCTCATCAAAGTCCAGCTTCCAGCCTTTCACAGGACACTCCTAAGAATCCCACCCCTGTGCCTGAGAGCATTGTCCAAACGCTCCTTGAGCTCTGTCAGGCTGGTGCTGTGCCCACTGCCTGGGGAGCCTGTTCAGTGACCAACCATCCTCTGGGGGAAGAACCTTTTCCTAATATCCAACCTAAACCTACCCTGACTCAGCTTCAGGCTGTTCCCTGGAGTCTTGTCCCCGGTCCCCACAGAGCAGAGATCGGTGTCTGCCCCTCCTCTTGCCCTCCTGAGGAAGTTGTCCCTGCAATGAGGTCTCCCCTCAGTCTCCTCCAGCTGAACAGACCAAGAGCCCTCAGCTGCTTCCCCCAAGGCTTCCCCGCAAGGGAAAGCCTTTGTATCTCTCCTTTGGACACTTTTAAATATCTTTCTTATGTTGTGGTGCCCAAAACTGCACTCAGTACAGGAAAACAATGTCCAGTGGAATAAAATTCATTGGCTGACACCCAGTGTATTGTTGCAGGTTGTGGTTGGAATCTGCACATTAGGCCCATGTAGCTTTTCTACCAGTTACCTGTACTGTTGTCAGGTTTTGAGAGCCTCAGGAGCTTTCTTTTAGACCTTTGTAGGTTGTGTTCTTTGCTCTAGAAAAATCTCAAGGCAGATTTCCTAACCTCTGTAAGCAACCAACATTACCACTTAATGACTGTTGGATCACTCTGTTGAAATCATCTATGTAAAAAAAAAAAAAGTGCTGTTGTGCCTCTGACCACTCAGAACTAACTTGTAGAGACCTTTTTGTGCCATCCCACATGAAATGGTGCATGATGATAACCTTTTTAATATGCACTTTGGATTAAACAGTCTGAGTCACTGACTGAAAGTTCCCTACATCCCACGACTGGAGACTACTGAGACTGACATTAAATAATTACACAGTCAATAAAACCTAAATCTAAAAAGAGAAGCAGAACCTTGGGTTCTGCAGTTTGAGTATGTACCTTATGATGGGATGTACCTTTATGGGCCAAATCTGCATGTAGATTAATTTTCCCCAATATATGGCAAGAATGGGTGATATCATGAGCATCTCTATCATAAGCAGCAAATTCAGCTGAAATCTGGTTTGGCTTCTTGCATAACAACATATGCTGGGAGACAGGGGACTTGATTGCATCTAAATTTTAGATGTTAAGCATAATAAAAAAGTGCTTTACTAAAGCAGATTCAGAATTAACCGATCTCATCAAATTAACTTATTACTATTAAATGAAAACCTGGGCATCGTTTTTGCTTATGTTTTGTTTGTTTTTCTTTTTTTTTTTTTAAATGCATTTAGGTACTGTTGCTGAGCATATTGAAAGAATCTATAGACGAGCTGGCAGCAGAAAACTCTGGTTTGTATACAGATATCATGTTCCTTATGTTTTACACCGTTTTTTTGTCCTAATGTGTTTATAGAAAGTAAGGCTGGATCCTTACACACTTAAAGGGGGAAAAATGACAGCTTTACTGACAAAATGATGTTGGTGCATGGCAGCTGAAGATCTGGTTTAATATGCTTTAAAAAATTAACAAATGTCTTCTTACTGTTATCTTCTAAAATAGAAAAGAGATTGGCTGGTTTTGCACTGAGAGCAAAACTGCCGATGCACAGTTCTCATTAAATTGAAGTAATGAGAAAAAATTACTAATATTCTTACTTCTTACAGGGCATGATAAAATATTATCAATAGCTTTCTGTAGCAAGGCTGCTGATCAGATATAAATCAGTTAAACTGACACAATACAGATTTATTGCCCTGAATTAATTTGCTTTGAGCCTCACTTTGTCACAATAACTTTGAAAGGCTTTAGCAAACAGGTTGATATTTACATGTTGTTTATTAATTTCTTTGCACTAAAGCTCAGTAGAAATTTAATTTATTTTTATCAAAGAAATGAGTTGAGCCTGTCTTGAACTCTGTTCTCTCACTCTGTAACTATTCCTAACAGAGCAGTCTGTAAATATAAAACTGTTTTTCATTTTTTTTTGGTCTCTTCATACAGTTAAATGGGCCTTTGCCAATAATGAGGTAGAACCAAAATACCTTGGTGGTATTTTTTTGTAAATAATAAAAATCAAAAGTATTTTTAGAAACAAAATATGTAAACTATTTTTCATTTCTCTTCCATGATTGCCATGTGACATACATATAGGTTGGTGTTGCGCTACAGTGCTGCATTTGCACAGAAATTTTCTTCTTCTATAACCCCACATATTACTACTTTACTGGTACATGGGAAACAGGTAAAGTGCCCAGAAAGCTGAAGTGCAGCTCTGTGAGATTATTTTTTTGCTTATTTGCATTTTGATAGTATCAGCTAATGCATTTTTAAATGCTTTGCTCTTGACCTTAAGAAGTGTGTAGCAGTTTTCACAGGAATCAGCATCAACTGTTTGAGCTTTTACTAACACTATAGAATATTACAGTTTGTTCCTTAACTCTGTGAATAAATGATTCTTAGTAGCCTCAAAACCTGTGCTAGAAAAGGTCAATTATAGGCCTGTTAGGTTTGTATTTTGTCAGGAAATTATTATTAAAAGTATTTGTATCTTTGGCCATGAACTGCATATATGGAAAAATGTTTTTCTTAGAAGTTGCAGCTTGTTTTGAGCCTAGCAGGTTACACAGGTCTCTTCTTTTCATGTTACACATGCAAAATGTTACCTCAGCATGGAACACACAACAAAGCCTTGGTGTTACGTGTTGTACTTTCTCTTGCAAAATCTTTCTGACTCTTCCTTAACCTTGGTAATTTTTTAGTCTATTTATCTTGCAAAATGATGAAAATGTCTTAAAGAGGAGCTGGCATCTCTTACCTGTCTGTTTTCAAGATGCTGCTGAGAAGAGAACAAGAAGCTTTTTATGGAGCTGGCAGTTTAATGAGTTCTAACGAAATATATTATTGATCCACTAACCTATATCTAGACTAAAAAATGAAAATCCATAGGAGAGTACATGAAATCTGATCCAAATTCCACTTTATAAATAACGATGTATTCACTGAGTTAGTTTTGTGATCTCTGCTGTGGCAGACATTAATCTGCTATATGAATTCATTAAACTAGCTTGTGATATGTAGTGGCATTGCTCTGTTTTCTGCCCTCAGGTCTGTTGTGCGCTTCGCAGCAAGTCTTTTAGGTAAACTAGTGGACAGCCTTGCACCATCTATTACTAATGTTTTAGTTCAGGGCAAGCAGGTAAGTCTTTGCTCCTCAGAAATGTATTAAGGAATGATAACAGAGAAACTAAACAAATGGGTTTTTGATTTTGAAGGCCTCTGATGCTTCTTTTAAAAGTCCCCAATGGCTTAAAAAATCTTTACTAAAGAAGAAAAATCCAGAGAAAATAAAGATATATTTAATAATTGCATATGGAATTGGCTAATAATTCTATTTCTAATCAGTGACAGAATGGGAATGAAAAGACAGTTCAGCATTTGGGTAAGAGGGGAAGAGGCATGATTTGCATGAAACTCCTTAGGTTTAAGGTCTCTGGGGAGACCTTAGAACCCCTTCCATTGCCTAAAGGGGCTCCAGTAGAGCTGGAAAGGGACTTTTGACAAGAACATGCAGAGACAGGACAAGAGGGAATGGCTTCAAAATGAGATAGGGTAGGTTTAGATGAGATATGAAGAAATCCTTTACTGTGAGGATGGTGAGGCCCTGGCACAGGTTGCCCAGAGAAGCTGTGGCTGCCCCATCCCTGGGAGTATTCAAGGCCAGGTTGCATGGGGCTTGGAGCAGATTAAGGTCCCTTCCCACCCAAACCTTTCTAAAATTTTTACATATATATATTCTCTTATTTCACAAAAG
Organism: Corapipo altera; assembly: GCF_003945725.1. Taxonomy (NCBI): domain Eukaryota; kingdom Metazoa; phylum Chordata; class Aves; order Passeriformes; family Pipridae; genus Corapipo; species Corapipo altera. Next base: position 2,938,639 of record NW_020884894.1, on the reverse strand, counting down.
TTTTGAAAGACTTCTTTAATGAAAATGTAGCCATCCTCTGTAACTGAACATAAGACAACACGTGGGTGGCAGCTGAGCAAAAGATCTTTCAGGATTTTAGTATTCTGTTTCAACAAAGTTTAATCAACAGTGTTTCTTCCTTTCCTAAGGAGGATGTAATTTTTTTTTCCCCAGCACAATAATTTTAATTAAGTTCATGAATAGCTGCTTCCAAATAATGCTAATTGAATATTTATGTATTTTTGTATTAAGTATGTGTATGTGTATACTTGCTTATATGCAATGTTGTTGTGACAAATTTGTCTTTGTCCTACTCCAAACTGAGGTTTAGGTTTGTGCTTCTGGCACTCCACAGCTGTAGAGGAAACTGCACCTGTGTGCAGCATGATTTGAGGCTATTTGCAACTTTTTAACCTAACTTTTCTTCATTGGTCACTTTATAGCAATGGTCTTTATTATAGGAGAAAAACTAGTGTTGCTGTTTTACTGACAGCAGATTAAAAACAAACCCAAATTTCAACAAAATTCCTTTTTTGTGGTTAAACAATCCAGTAGCAGCAATATGTTTTCTTAAAATGAAGGCTGTAACTTTTAGGATGCTATTAGAAATAAAAAACCAGAACTATAAATTTGATTTTTAATTTAAAGTGAGCTTCACAGCTGAAATGTATGAAATGAAATACTGTCTAGACCTAATGTTACAGTTATGATTATAACCAAAGCATTTTTATTTTAATTTAGAAAAATATATTCCATATTTATTCTTGTCTTTAGTGAAGTTTATTACTTCAATAGCATCCAATTAACAGTATTAACAAGCATCAGCCGTTGACATAAAATTATTTTTGTATTGTGCAATTTTAACAAGCAAAGCAGAGTTGATGAAGTTGAATTTCTGAATTGCTTCTCCAGTGCTTTTATTCCTGTCTGTATCTTCTGAATTGTTTTCAATATACTGTAGGTTACACTTGGAGCTTTTGGCCAGGAGGAAGAAGTCATTTCTAACCCCTTGTCCCCAGCAGTGATTAAGAACATAATCTATGAAAAATGCCATTTACAAGATGAAAGAGAAGCCGTAGTTCAGCAGGAACTTGTCATACATATTGGCTGGATCATCTCAAATTCACCTGAGCTGTTCAGGGGCATGCTGAAGATACGGATTGGGTCAGTAAAGTATCTCATATTGTTCTTTATTGCAGAAGAACATACATGCTTCAGATGTATGCAGATGGTTGCTACATTGCAGAAATGGTTTATGTAAGATGATGCAGCGGAACTTGTATACTTCAGTTTTAGGAAGCCTGCTTTAAATTAGTTTGCCAAAAACAGGTGCACAACTATTCTCAAATTTGGCAGTCAATAGTGTAAAGTGGACAGGAGCAGTCCTTGTAATGGTCCCTTTGGAGCATTCCTACTGCTGATAAGGTGAACTAGAGGATTTTTTGAAGCTGGATCCCTGTAACAATGGGCCTTAGTGGGGTTGGATGCTGTGGGATTCTGTTGCTGAAAATTAATTTTTTTCTTCAAAACCACCTCAAACCAAATACCCTCACTCCCCAGCTGAACAGTATCCCTAGTGCAGACAGCATACAACACTTCTTGACTGTTCATCAGCTGCCTGGTTGTCCAGTTCTGTACTGAATAGGTTTGTCTGAGCCAGGAACCACAAAGCTGAATCAAGTTTAAACCATCATTTACCTAGTGGGTTGTTCTGTTTAGTTGACAAGGTGACCTACAAATAGTCTGTGCTGGAGCATTGTCATATTCCATGGTATCTGTATTTACTCTGCTACCTACAGGAGTTAATTATTTTTCACATTTGGGAAGAGACATGCATTTGAATAAGCACTTCTTTGAAGAGGCCAGGTGCTACTGACTGAGATATACAGAATTAGTGAGCATGCTTTAAAAATCAGAACTTAAGTGTTCCATCTTCCATATTTTTTTTCCATAGAGAAAAATATAGCATTTCAGCACTGGAGGTAGATACCAGCAGCCTTTTTTCAAGTGGACAAAATTCATATTTCCACTTTAGCAGTACATTCTAGTCATCATAAAATCAAAAATTTTTCAAATGCCTATATTAGATTTGACTGGAACACATCTATTCTTTGGCACTGAAATGCTTTTCTGTCCCCTCTACAGATCCATGTTACTCTTCTTTCCTCCCCCTCCTTATTCTCTGTATCTAGTCCTTTTTGCAATTTTTTTTTCTTTCTTCCAAGGTTAATGCTAGAGATTCAATTTCCTTTATTTCAGTGTTATCACCCACTCCAGTGAGCAAAATTAACCTTCTCACAGAAATGCCATTCCAGTTTGGTAATGATTTGATTTAGTGTCTTGTTATTGATTTGCTTTCAGGGTTTCATGTTGAAATAGATCAAGTTGCTGACAGGCCTATTACTGTAAAAACTCCCAACCTATGACTTCTACCCTTCTCTTATCAGTGAAGAGCTCAGTAGAAGGTCCAGTCTTGACTTTGCTATGGTTTGTAGGCCATTGCAAAGAGAAAATACTAGTGAGGGACTTACACACAGGCACATTTGAGTCATGAGTGAGGAAAGGAGAGATTCCTGAGCCAGTTGTGTTGTTAATCTTAATAACAAGAGAAGGACACTATTCCCCTGCTAAAATAAATGAAAGTAGTATGTTCTGCATAATGTAATATGTCCAATCTTCTCTGGTGTCTTGCACCTCCAATGCATGGTCTTGGAAACATCAAATTTAAAGCAACATTGGATCAGCTGGCTGGACATCTCCTCATTGCCTGTAGTTACTAAGAATTTTTTAGAACAGATTGTGACTTGACTTACATAAACACAGACATTCTGCACCTTGTTGGCTGAATAACTGACTGTGGAATGTGACTAATACTGATGACAATGTAGCCCCCTTAAGAATATGCTGCATTTTGGGATAATCACAGAAAGGCTCTTTGATGTAAGCCAGACTTGACCAGGTGTTATATGATGGACTGTTTGAAGACAAACTAGTTAAGTTTCTTTTTCCTTTTGTTAGTAATACCTGCTTGAACTGATCCAATGTAGATGGTAAGAGACTGAGCTCTGTGCTCAGTTATTTGGCTTCAAATGTATCTATACATTATTTCATCTTTTGATATTGCATTAGAGGCTGTAGCACTAGTTTTACATAATGTGCAGAATAAAACTCAGCATTTTCCTTCAATACTTTGCCAAGGTCTGCCTCTCTGATACCTAAGGCTAAAAATCATTGCTGTTGCCGTATTCTTGTTGAATCACATTTTTTCAAAAGGGAGTAGCAGAAGAAAGTGTGACAGACTGCAAAAAGGAGTTTCAAAGGCTAAAAGTATAAATAAGCCCTGAAGTGTTTTTAAAAGTAAAATCTTGTCATTTTAATGGCTTTTAAAAACTCTTCAGCAAAATGCATATATTGTCAGAGCCTAATTTTGAATAAGAATTTTAACATCAAAAGCCAGGTAAATGTTTGTCCTAATGAACATGGGATGTAGGGCATGAAGTCAAATCAATTTTTTGTAGTCAATTTTTTTAGTAGTCAATTGCAATCAATTTTTTGTAGTCAAATCAAATTTTTCTATGGAAAGCACACTCCACAACACATTTCTTAAAATATATGCATTATCCCTTTCAGTTCATATCATGTTCCAATCAAACAGTAGGAGTAGTAGAGTCTGATATTTTATGCATGTCCTGACAGCCAAATAGAAGGATCACGTGGAATTCTTATGAGCTATTTTATTAGACTAATTTTTCATATTTGGAAACTTTGTATTTAATTAGTAAATATATTCCTTCCATTGCTTCAGATGGATTATTCATGCTATGAAATATGAATTGAAAATCCGTGCTGGGGATATGCCAGCCAAGGACTTGTACCAGATGTCCCCTAGTGAAGTGAAGCAGCTTCTGCTGGATGTCCTTCAGCCACAGCAGCCGGGCAGGTAATGAGATTGTGGGGTTTGTGGCACCTGTTTTCATTCATAATCTACTGTTCAAGTGAATTTAGTTTCTGAACTGCTTTGCACACCCCTGAAATCACCAGGCATCTGTAATCAGTAATATACTTGTTTAAGGAAAGGTAGGAAAGTGCGCTTTTTCATTCTTTTGTATGTGTCCAGGTTCCACAATTGTTTCTTTTATATTGCATGTTCCTTTTTCAGCTTTATCTTTGTGGAATTCTCTTTACTGCCACAGAAAAGAGATCTGTCTACTGTAAAATGAAGCATTACATTCTTTGACGTGGGGAAAGGAGCCAAAAATTACCCAATAACCTCTACTTAAGTAGCTTGTAAGAACAGTTTGTCTGCTGTTCAGTGCCCTCTTTCTTCTGGGTTATTAAATGAATTAAGAGCAGATGTTCTCTAGAATTCTTGAGAGAGTGGTACTGCCTGAAACTTGCCATCTTTTCTCCAAGCTGTAATCAGCTGCCAAAAAGAGCATTCACTGTGATACAAAGTATGCAAGACAAAAGTTAAGATTACAATATTTCCACTGAACTGTATTGATAAGAGTGAAGTCAAAACTCTTCCTTTTGGTTTTACTTCAAGTTAAGTTAGATTAATCTTTGGCACATAATACAGCTGATAATTTCCATAGTCCTTGACTGAATGGATGATGGCCTTTTCTCTCAACAAAGAGGAAGTGCACAACATATCCTATTACTTGTGCTCCTGCTTCATTCAGAACACACCTGTTTTTTTCCCCAATCTGTAATGCCTGAGAAACAAGTTCCTTAAATTGGTGTCTCATCTCTCAGTCCAACTGGCCATGTATAATATCTCCCATGTGCTTTTCAGTGTCTTGGTTGTGTTTATTTAAATTCTTGTGGTTTAGTTGCTGTCTCTACTCACGTTAATGCTGACATTATTCCCCTAAAACTGTAGCAGAACAGCCCCTAGTCTCTCTTAGCAGCTTTTTCCATTATGTATTAGGCTATTTAGGAAACAATTTGGTCAATCACAGTAAGCATTTCAAGCACCATCCATCATTAGAGATCTTACCTGAATTGCCACAGCAGCTTCTGCTTTGATTCCTGTAACACAGGATAGATAGGTCAGTAAAGAGCACTCAGATGGATTTTCTGAGGATGAGAATTCTTTTTGGGGCTTATCTGAGTACAAAAGCTTGCCAGCATATCCTTCAAAACTTCCTATCTTTAACTTCTTCCTGTACAGAATTATAACTTGTTTTTCCTTGCCCATTAGTGACTCGTTTTTAGAAGTTCTCTTCCTGCCAGGAACTACAGAACACTGTCTCCTTGCCTTTTTTTTTTGGGTGACAGTTTTTCCTACTCTTGTGATCTTTAGAAAAAAAATCTCTTCTAGTGTGACACCATATCTTGCTGCCAGTTAATTTGTCATAAAGGAAGGGCTAATGGTCTATTTACCTCCCCAACCAGTCTCTCCACTACCAACCTCTCTCCAAGGTTTCACAGAGGGTAAAATTTTTGGAATTTTCCTACCTCTTACGCTGAGCTCCAGGATATGATACCATGTAGATGCATATATTACATATCTCACCAACAGAGTGCAGACTCCACAGATACTTTGAATCTATTTATGTAGGTAACCTTTTTTTTAAATAGAACATTGTTCTTTTAATGGTCCAAATAATTATAAAACTCCTTTTGCTTTTTCAGTTTACAAGACTGTCTTCCTTGCCATGGTAATATGTATAGGTCAGAGTATTTCTGACATCTTCAAATGCTTCTTTCTTTTAATCAAGAAGACAACCTCTTATTTCTACCACCACTAGTCTTTCTGCTTTTATGGAAGTTTTCTTGTCCTAATCCAAGGACAGAGCTGTACAGAGAGTAAGATGGATCTATCATAGTAGACACAAGTTTTTGGCAGTTAAATGACACATTGCTGGTGTCTCAAACTCTCTGGCTAAAGTCCCGTTGCTGTAATAATATTGTGAAGAAAAAAATAGGAAAAATAAATTCCAGACTTGATGGATGTAAGTGAAAGAGGGTGTGGACAGTACACTTCTGAAGACAAACAAGATTTGTGATTTATAGCAAATGTAACTCAGTTTGTTCAAAGCTTTAGTTCAGCTAAACCATTCTGTTGAATTTTCTAAATTTACAGGCCACTTGTTTTCTACACACCACCAGAAAAAAACCCCTACCTTCAGCAATTCTTACCTTTCAGCAAAAATTTCTGCTGAAATACATTCTTCTAATGTGATTAGACATGATGGATTCGATCTGCTGCTGTTACTGGACTATGCTGGATAGATTTCACAGTTAATTCTTTTTCTCCAGTAACATCAAACAAACACACAACTAAGAATAACATTCTGATCTCTGCAGGCTGAGCATCTTTATTGTGTTTGTTTGGAGTGAACCTTACCTGAAAGCACATGTGCATATTGAGATGTATTTGATGTCACTGCTCACCTTACTGGCTCACAGCACAGAAAATGGCTTTGTTGTGCATCTGTAAGAGGTTTTCATGTGAGGTTCCCCCCTGTCTGCCCCCAGGAGCTGGCTGAACAGGAGGCAGATTGATGGTTCTCTCAACCGAACTCCGGCCGGGTTCTACGATCGGGTGTGGCAGATCCTTGAGAGGACCCCCAATGGTTTGATAGTGGCAGGGAGATTCCTACCACAGGTAAAATCAGCAGAGATGCTCAGTTATTTCTGTTCTACCTGAAAATGGTGAATTATTTTGTCATTAATGTTTATTTTGTGTCATGGTGTTTTACTTGTCTCTGTTGTAATTGAAAAACAGAAAAGTGTTTTCAAGTTCTTTTTTTGAGGGGAGGAGTAAAATACAGATAGAATAGAATGGAAGCCAAGTATTTCTATTAATGCACATTGATAAAAGCATAAATCTAGAAAACTCTTTCCAAATCATGGACTCTGAAATCTGCTCCCCTTTTGATCCTACAGTGGTCGTATTTCTTTGTTGAGTAGGATACAGCAAGTAAACAGGCCCTACCTGGGGTTGAGTTTGATTTTAATGCATATGGTCTTTGAGTAACAGTATTATTTATCTTTCAGCAACCAACCTTATCGGATATGACGATGTATGAAATGAATTTTTCCCTTCTGGTTGAAGATATGCTGCAAAACATCGACCAGCCACAATATAGGCAAATTATTGTAGAGGTCTGTGGCCAACAATTAATGAAATTTTATAATATGCATGAGTGTGTTACAGCCTGAAGGAAAAAAAAAATAACCCAGACTCAAATATCTGAAGAATTAGCAATTTAAATATAAACACTTGCTTCAGTGGTTTCTCCGTAGATTGTTTATGATTAAACGGGTTCCTGTTAACATATTCAGAATATACCAAGTTCTAAATGTTCTTCCCCTCTACAAAATATTAATGACAGTGCCAATACAAGTAGGTCACAGGAGGTAAAACTAATAAGGAGTAATTCCAAAATATCTTTCCTTCAAGTCCCTAGCCCATGCCTTTTCCTAACAATTTTCTAGGTCTAGCCAAAACTGCTCTAAAATAATCCATTTGCCCTCCCAAGGATTCTTCTTTCCATTTTTGCTGAGGCTGCTCTAATTAGTTGCTTTATATTAAAGAATCAAATAACTTCCCATTTCCTCATGTTCCTGTACCAAACAGTAAAGCAAGAGGCTGTTTAAACTCCCTCCCCACCACTGCACATACTGTTTGCTTTTGGAGCAGACCAAGAGCACCTGTACCATTGGTAGCTGACACCGGTGCTGTCAGCAGCACTCACTGTTAGTCCCCAGGTCTGTGCCCCTGGTGCTTGTGAGTATTGCTCCACAGGAAAATCAAATCCCTCTCCCTTTTGGCTCACAGCTAATGGTCAGGCTGGTGGTTGGAACATCCCCAATTTTTGCTAAAAGATACCAAAATTACCAAACCAAACATGGCCAGTACAGACTCCGCTGCCCACTTGTAGGTATTTCAACAAGACACTTGTCATGCTCACCTTCCTATTTTAAACCTCTTTCAGATGTAAGAAATGTAAACTCTGAAGACCCGAGACTTTATTGATGTTTATGGACCTTGGTTTTTATAAACTTTGTCAAAGTATGACATATAATCTGTAATTATGCCTCAAAATACCAAATGCTGAGGTTCAGTGTTTGCTGCTTTTCGCCCTCTCCATTGTTTGAGCACCAGCATTTGTGCAGCCACACAGTGAACTGAATAAAATGGAAAATAACTTCCCTGGCTCCCAGCCAAGTTAGATGTTATTGTCAATCATTTACACAGTGCCCTTAACTAGGTAGTCACCAGCAATTTTAACCTTTCATGAAAGCCTGCTTTTCCAGTGATTCTTTTATCAAAGTCAGAATTCTATTATCTGTGCACTATTACCTGTGCCATTATTAAATGGCTTCCTGCTTCAAAGAGGCATATGCAATTACCAGCGGTGCTATTATGTAACCTGAATTTTAAAAAATCAAATTTAAAGTCTTACAGTCTTTTTCTGCCTTCTAGTTGCTGATGGTTATATCTGTTATTTTGGAGAGAAATCCTGAGCTAGGGTTCCAGGACAAAGTGGACTTAGACAAAGTGGTGCAGGAAGCATTTCGTGACTTTCAGAAAGATCAGAACAGTCCAAAGGGAGCTGAAAATCAAGTGAGTAAAATATTGCTGTCTTACAGAATTTACCATTCTTACTGAAGTTATAAATGCTAATTCTGTGCAGTTCAGAGTAAAAAACAATTGATAGGAGTTCAGAATGGAACACAAATAAGAAATTAGTATACCCAAGTGCTGCCTAAGCCTGCAAAGAGCCTATAAAGCAGAGATGAAAGAGGTACAGTTTGTTACTGAATTGTAAATTCAAAATTTTAGGGCAGGGAGAACACTCAGTGTTAACATAGCTCTGAAATGAGAGTCTGTGTAAAGCTGGGAAAGTTGCTTATTAAAGGGGACAGAATTCATTAAGAGGGACTCTAGAACAGAGAAGAGTTAAAAATAAGAAAATAAAAACCCTAAAGCTCAGCATGGAAGTGTGGATTTAAGATCTTATGTACACAGATACTAAGAAAAATTTAGTAACCAAAGAACTCTTATTGACTATATTAATGTAAGAACTTGAAATACAAAACTGTTCTTAGTTACTGATTTTTGTGCTGGAGTTGCATTCATGACCTAGCAAGCTTTTGATGTCTAAGGGTTAAAATTCAAATGAATGGATAAATGCTTCTAATATTTACTTCACTAGAAGTGTAGGGTTTATGCTTTAGAGACCTCCAAATATACTACAAGTTTTGGTGCCTCAAAGCTCTGAAATTCTGTAATAAAGCCAAGTTTATTGAACTGGTTAAAGGAAGAAATAGGAAAAAAACAGTGGGACAAGTCCCTGTGCTGCTGAGGATGATCTTTCTCGCTCTGTCTGGCATTTTATTGTGCCCAGTATATTCAAAAATATCTGTGCTAGCTCTGAAGAATTATTGATTCATAACATTGACATGCAACAGCATTTCCTCTTGCTGAATTTAGCTCCTTTAAAAGATGAGGAAGGATATGCTTCTTAGGAATTCTTTTAAATGTTTCAGTGTTCACTCTTTTGCCACTAGTTTTTTGTAATAATGTTTGAAAGCAAGCCACATATCCAGCCTCAGCAACATGTCACTTTGCATAATACCTTTGTTTATGCAAGAACACAATTTTCTTGAAATTACAATTCTTTTGGCCCATTTTGGAGGGTAATGACTCTGTGGCCATAACAAAATCACACATCATCCACACAAAGGGCTATTAAGTGCCAGCTCCACACTGGATCTCTGACTTCTTGTGACAATCTGCAAATCCCGAACAGCTATAAACAAAGAAAGATTCCATGCAAATCCCAGTTTTCCTGGTGCTGCCCTAGCCTCCATTGAAGTGATGGATTTTTTTTCCCAAGGCCAGATCTACTTAGAATGATGCCTTTTTCACTCTTAGAAAGAAATCCCTATTTATAGTTGTGAATAGTATGTTTAAGGTTGTTGTTGTAAATTCCAGCTCCTTACATGTAAATTTTCTGGAATCTGCCTCTCCATATTCCCAGGTGAATGCTTGCTGGCAGCTAACTGTATCCTATTTAGGATTGTTCTTATGATGTTCTGTCTCAAAGTTTCCTAAAAAACACTGCTAAAAACTCCTAATTTGTCTGAACTGTGGTCTTTTATAAAACCAACTTGCAAATATTTTGATACTTGCTAGTTCCCTGTTAACATGTAATAAATGTCAAAAGTATTTACTCCAGTAATTTCAAACACACCTTAAAACTTCAGCAGTCTAATATTTGCACCACACAGTCTCTGCCCTTGATTTAATAAAAGTAACCAGTTTCCTGAATTAAAGTGTTGAGCCTTTATATAGCAGCTAATATATAATTTGAGAATAAGCAGATGTTTTAACATCATTAACTGTGAAAAACAGGTGTTGAGTGAAGGACACCTATTTTGGTGAACTGATTAATGAGTTAGTTCATGTGATACCTGTGGTTTGGATCTTGGATTTTTTTCCTTCTGAATAAATCTTCAGTCAGTGTTATATCTCCATGTACACCCAAGGCTCTGGCTCACACTTGTACTGTGGCAGCACAGTGATGTCCCACTGTCAGCGTCCAGCTGCATGTTTTAGGAGAGCAGTTGTTCTCTGACAGCTATGACATTTAAAAAAATATTAAGAAGGTGGTATCTGTATAGTCCTGGAAAACTCAATGAAGAAATAGATGCAGTAAATCATAGTAATCTGTTCTGTACATGCTAAGGTAAAGTGTATATGGGAGATTTCTGAACATTGAGCAGAACTGTTTTGTAGCTTTAGACTCCGAAAAAACACATTTGTGTTTCTGACATATTTGTGATGTTCCTCTTGCAACCCTGTGTTTGGCTGCTTTCCATAGTCAGCACTAATGGCAGCATCTTGTCCTTGTCCTGCAGAATGACATGACTGCTTTCTACAACACTCACCCACTTGGGAAGAAGGGAACGTGCAGCTACTTGAGTAAAGCTGTGATCACCTTATTGCTGGAAGGGGAAATGAAACCAAGCAATGATGATCCCTGTACCATCAGCTGAAGCTTTGAAACACAAAAAGGATTTGTTGCTTTACTTAGTGTTCTATGTATTTTTCAAGCATATATTAAAATACTGTTTTGAAGAGTAACCCTGGCCAGCAATTCAAATGCATATTATCCTTTGCTGAAAGAAGTGCCATTAAAGATACCAAGTGCCACCTAATTTTTTCCTTTCTCAACTATGCAGCATGTAACTGAGCACATGAAGTTAGTGCGATGATAATTGATTAAGTTAAATAAGAATGTATTTATGATCTTAAATTATGCACTTAATGTAGCTGGTTAACTTCAAAAGAAAAGCAGTTTTTGTCTTTATACCTCTATTTATTTATAATTACAAACGAGTTTATTGTAAATTCTAAATGAAATTCAGAAAATACCATAATTAACATACACACCAGTCAGTATGGAAGTACAAACATTGGATTATTTTCTTACTATTTTACACACGAATTGTAGGTGAAGGTTAAAGAGCTGTTATTCATTCAAGGTTTTCTGAATCAGTTAAATGGACAGCATTCTTTTAAAGTGTTTTTTTTTAATTTACCAATTGGTAACTTGATATACAGGTTTCATCCTAATAGAGCAACTTTTTATCTCTAGCAATACATATCATTGCAGTTTCCCAACTGTAGATTAAACATCTGTAAGTTAACAAGGGAAATGTATTGTAACAAGATAAAAGTTTGTATTAAAAAAAAGGGCAAACAAGCTGTATTTAAAATTAACATCAATGAAGAAATAAGTTTCTATTACATATGCTATCTTCGCATTAAAAAATTCAAAATACACTTATTTATCTCCTAAATGTGTGAAAATACTGTATGCAATATGCTTTATTTTGGTGAAAATAATAAAAAGCAAATGCTTGTAAAAAAACCTGTCAATAAAAATACTTTAAGTGACATGCAAAGAGACTCCTGTTGACTTTAGTGGCAACTTTTGACCTCCCAATAATGATGACCAGTGCCAGCTCGTCTGTGAATCAGTTGTTGCCATATTGATGGCAAAGGCAGGTAGTTTAACTTTGAGAGAGAGGGGCAAAGCTGATGGAGTCACAGTCCGGGCACAAGAGGATTTATTTGAATACTCTTGGGCAGTGGTTAGTACTGCCCTGATGTGCAGAACCTCCTCAGAATTCACAGCATCAAGCCTTCTCAAACCATAATGGCACTAAACCCTTAACAAATCTTCTATCAAGTGCTGTGGAGAATGAATAAGGTTGAAAAAGCTGATTTTGGGCTATTAGAGTATTTGGTCCTGCTGCTCTTCCTTGCTGTAATACGTGTATCATTCAGAGCATGGTGGAGAGGTGGCAGGGGGGACAGGGAGGAAGATGCAGGAGAGGCAGCCCCGGTTGCTCAGTGCTGGGAGCAGCCCTGCAGTGTCAGCCCCGAGGAGCAGCTGCTGCCTGTGGGGCTGTCACTGCGAGGAGGTGGCAGTTCACCAGCACACTCCATTACCAGCAGTGCAAAATACTGAATGAGCCACTAGCTTAAACAGCAATCCAACATATCCTCCAATTTTTTACTTCATTACTGTCCTAGGAGTTATCAACTGCAGTAAATTCCACTTGCCCCCCTTTTTTTTTTTTTAAGTATTGCTTGCAGCTCTGGAGCTGGGCATGGCTCAGTGATTACAGGGGTAGCAAACACATCTATTTCTAGAGGTTTTAAAAATATTATTTGAAATTGATGTATATCTTGCCATACAAATATACAACATAACTCTTGTCTACAAACTGTAAATCCTGTTGAAAGGAAACAGTCCTTTATCTACAAAACCTACAGATTACTCCAGGAGCACTGGCAGTTCCTTACACAGTGGCTCTAGTTTGGGCTTTACAATTGCTTGTGATTTAAAATGTTAATGCACTTTAATTCTTACCACTTCTTGCTACTCTTTTGCTCTTACTCTTAATACCTCAGTTACTTGTAAGCCTCGGATTTGCTGATCTTGGTCTGACCTTTATAACTGCAAATGAATGAAAATGGCAGTCACTACTTTTCCTTATTCAAACTTGGAATGAAAATCCATGCAAGCTATTCTTGTTTTCCTTTATAGCCTTGAAAACATAGTTTATGAAAATGTGGTTTGACAATTTTTCAGCTTCTACAAAATAAGGACAGATTAGAAGATGAAGATACCAAAATCCATTGGAGTCCTCATTCTGTGAAAAAGGCTCTTGAGTCTGGAAGGACAATACCATTAATTTTTCTCTTGGTGAAGTAGGAACAAGACAGGAGTTTGACACAAATGGCTCTCTCATAGCTTGCCTGTAAAATTATAGTTTTATAAGATAAGATGAGATGATTGGAATAGAAACAACAATTTCTACTGAACGATTTTCTACATTATACAATGTTTGAAATCACAGAGGGAAGATAAGCTTTTATGAGAATAAAGAGGGCAGCAGAAAATAGAAGGTAAACCAGATGGTTTTTAAACAGCCATAGGTCAAGTAATGTGTGGTTAGTATTTTAATAAACTTGGTCCTAATTTCTTTGAAAACATTCTGCCTCAAAAAGGCAAGGAAAGAGATGTATTTGGGGTTGCAAATTAATAACTGGAGGTGCAACAGTCAACACAGTGCCCTGTGTACTGACAAGAGCTGCTGGCAATAGTTTCTCCAGCCATTAAAGAAATAAGTCCCAAAGGGTTCAGTGTTGGTTCACACCATTCAGTTCCTTATTATACACCTTCACAGTGCTCCAAAACTTGAAAAACCATTCTGCTTTCAAAGGGAAGTAGGATCCATTAAAACAATGGGAAAACAGTAGTTGAAAAAGGTTAAAGTTTAGCTATTGAGTAAAAGCAGGTTGGGGTTTTTTTCTAGGTTCCTCTATCAGATGCTCTTGAGAAGAAGACCAAACTATTTCAGCTGAGCAAATCACAGAAAAAAAAAATATCCCTTTTTCCTCTGCCATTAGAAAGAGGGGAAATACCAACTTGCAGTGACAACTCCTGGTGTAAAGACACATAAACCCACCCCCCCTCTTCACCCCCAAACTCGGTCACCTCCAGATTTGTCAAAACCATTGTCTTCACACCGTGGGTTACTGTGACAGTTAATAGGTGTCATGTTCACGGCACATCAGACATTTCAAACTGCTCTAGTCCTTGGCAGAATTCAGAAGGTAAGAAGTTGACACATGCAGTTCAAGGCTTTCTTGGCATTTTTGCTGTTTGCTTTTTTGCTTCCCTCCATATGACTTTTCAGCCTTACTTTGCTTACAGATCAGTTTGTGCAACTCACACAGAAAAGAAACAGAAAAAAATAGACAACCAGGTTAATAATAAATAAATCTCTGAGAAATCCTTTTCATTACTTGCTAATGCACCATAGCAGAAAACATAGTAGGAGATCCTGATCTGAACAGGTTTTTGTTGGATCAATCCAAACGTGGTTCTGTCACACACTCATGGGGCATTTTTCTGAATAATGTTTTGTCATCAAGGTCTATCAGCAAGCAGTGTCTGATGACAGCAACGTTAGGGTTAATATGATAATATCACAGAGAAATCACAGAATATTTTGAGTTGGAAGGGACCCACAAGGATCAGGGTCCACAAGGATCAAGTCTTAAATGAATGGCCCATACAGGGATCAAACCCAGGACCTTGGTGTAATTAGCACTATGGTCTAACCAGCTGAGCTAATGTCAGGGTCATCATTCTCCTTTTATAATTTAGGTCTCCTATTTTTTGTTTTCACTGGTATTTAAAATACTTTCTTAAATCTTGCACACGGAGTTCATGCTGTAAAAACAAATTCCTCAAGAAATGGTCATCGTTCACAATCAGTGTCATTCTATATTTATGTACCTCCTGCAGTTTTCTGGAAAGTCTACCTGCTTTACCAATGGCATTTTTAAGACTGAAAATTGTCCTTCTGTAAAAATGCAGTACTAATATCACTGAAAGAGACATTTAATGAAAAAAACCCAGTGATATAATCACAGCATATACCTTGAAGATACTTTGTATGCTAGTTTGTAAGAGGAAAAAAATAAATGTACCAAAGGAAGTGGGAGTGGTGGGGCAGTCTAATGCTTAAAACATAAATTATAAAAATACTGGGATACAATTAATTCCACTGAAGCCTCTATATTTCATCCCAGAAATCAATCAAGAGAATGACTTGATTGAATTTTTAGATAATTACTATCCACAAAACCCCTGCCAGACATATTCTCTTCTCCAGAAGCGTGACGGTCTTTTAAGCTAATGAACTAAGGCTTGCAGCATGGGAAGAGAAAATTAAATAAGCAAGAAAATCTATGCTCTGCCATAAACACAAAATGAAACAGTGTTGTAAAACACTGCTGAGAGCCCAAAGGAAACATGCGGGTTTACACACTGTCCACACCTACTCCTGCTCCTGTCACAGGGTTACACA
>NW_020884894.1:2857822-2923215 GCF_003945725.1 Corapipo altera | reverse complement strand
AAATTTATAAAGGGAACAATAATATGCTTAGAGAAGATTGTCTTTTTTAGTACATTCTCTTAACCTGCAGTGTTTATGCATCTATTCTATAAATGATTATAAGTCATAAAAACAAACCAGAAAGAGAACATTAACAGAGATTCTCATCTACTTGAAGGTATCTAACACTGCTGGCTAGGAGGGCATAAAAGCATAGCAAGTAAGAAGAAACAAAACTGCCTTTAACAATGAAAAAGAGAATTCCTTTAAGCCTTCATGCCATGCCTCCAGACTGAGCTAGCTAACTAAATCCAAAATGCTTTTCTTTGGCAACAAATGTCCTTCCCCACTATGTTGTTTCCTCTGCAGTACTGGGGACCTCAGGGCTTTAAATACAAGTGTTTCTTTTCCTATCAACAGTACAGTTTCTGCTGAAATAAATTATAGCACAGTACAAGTTCTGTGGGATTTATTCAGATTTCAAGAACAACATTAAAATTAACCAGTCTAATGAGAACCATACAAAACATCAGTAATGAGGATTTACACTGGGCAGATAGAATGAAGGTTTTCTGAAAAAAGAAATAAATCAGTGAGTCACCTACAGAGCAATGGTATTTGTATTCTAGAGAGAGACAAAACAGAGGATTTACTAAAACTAGTGATTTTCATCTCAAAGGTCCCATCACAAAATTAATGAATCCACAGCTGTTGCAAAACTATTCGAAAAATCAACATGTTTCAGGAGCATGGTACAAACTTTCAATTCTCCTGTGAATGGTCTACAATAAATGCTTGAGTTTGGGTTCATAAATTAATCTCAGCATCACTGTGGTCATTCAAGGAGATGAATTATGCATTATTTGTTTATGAAGCGTTACAAACACATAACAAATAGTGTTAAAGCTTCTCTTAGCCCAGATAAAAGTACTGAAGACTACCATGCTCATTCTGTAGTAAGAAATTTATTTGCATCTGAAAAAGTAAACAGAAAGACCTGGTTTGTGTCAGCTAGTATATCCAAGTCTTGCATAACATGATATAACAGACACTTGAGAAAAAGGATTTTTGGTTTGTTTCCCCCACACACACACTATTTTTAGCACTTTGGATTAAAACAAGCAAAAATACACCACTATCAGAAAAACAACTTCAGTAATTCTCCAAAGAGAATCAGGCATTCTCCCATGCCTGATTTTACTTCACCCAAGGCAGTAATGTCAAAAATATTCCCAAAAGACTGTACACAAATCACTGATATGGTGCTGGAAAGGATAAATTATTGTATTCACAAGAATCCTTCAAAATGACAGTAAAATGGCAACTCTCACTTGGCAGCCTGATTTTCTGAGTTCTGCTGCAGTGAATGGTTGGTTTTTCTTCTCCCAGCAAGAAGCAACTGATGAGTAACTGGCCCACAGCACAAATACTTTGTATTTGTAGCTGCAATAAATGATCTCTCTCTTCAAAGCACAGATGTTTTACAGAAAAACTGCACAGGACTTTTGCCCCACAACCCTGGCAGGTTCCTGTGCCTCTCATGGATGAGTAGGAGGGCACCTGTTCAACTACTGTTCTTAGGGAGGCTATAATCCCTCCTTGTGTATATTTTCTGCTAATACTTTCCACATATAAACCAAAATTATTGGAATCAATATATATATATATATATATATATAAAATGCAAATACTTTGTAAGACCCTAGCCTTGAAAGTTATCTTTGTCAGAAAACTGTACTTATATTCAGAAATATTGATAATTAGATATGAGAACAGGCAAACATGGAATAGTATTTGGATCTCATTTCTCTTTGAAGTTGTTTCTGAAATCCCCTTATCATGCAGGCATTGTCATGTTGTCCTTCCTGTCTTTTGATGGCATTGGCCAAAAGAAACAGAGAAAGTTCACTAACTCTTCTAAAATTAAGATTTCTTCACAATGCGGGTTTTCAGATTCAGTCCTGTCAGCCTCTGCTTCTGTTCTATGATTCACATGAGCTTTGGGTCAAGCCTCAAGTGACAAAATGAATTTACTGTTTCTGGATATTTATTTTTTTTACCTTAACACTGTCTGCTTCCCAGTACTGGAGTATTCATTACCTTAGAGCAGTTAATAGTGGGCTCATGAGAACTCATTTGTATCTTGAAGCTTTTATATTAAATATCTCATTGCCTAAATTGACTAAAAAAAGTCTTTACCTGATTACAATTTCAACTCCTGTGTTGGAGCTGACTCCGATTTGCTCTAAATGCGTTTATTCAGAACACTTTACTTGTCATGCAAAAATACATTGTACATTACAGAATATAAATGCTAGAGGTTAAGAGGCAGCTGGAGTAGATGTTATGTGGCAAATTGACACATCCCCCTCACACAGATTGCAGTGTCACTGCCCTAACGACAGTGCAATTTGCATATAGAAAAGGATAAACCTTAAAAGACAGCAGCAGTTTATTAATTTTAATGTAATCTACCCAAAAACGCACAAAGGAGAAGTAAATATTTATCCATGGGATGTCAGCTATCTCTTTTAGTCCATCATGATACATTATTATTTCCTTTGTATCTAAATGACCTGTCAGACTGGAACACAGCTCTGAACCAACCTTCATGACAGAAATTAACTCTTCAAAAAATATTTTGCAGTTCCTTGCAATGCAAGGCATCAAGATGCCAAGTCGTTTTGTAAGAGAGAAAATGGAGGACAAGGACAAATAAAGAATTAGTTACCTGACTTTATTATTCACAGGCAATAGGGTTTTGTTCTTTAAAATCATTTTAAGATTCTTGTTGTTGTCATTCCTTTGAAACAAAATCAGCTATCCCTTAACTGACAATTAAACAATCATTAAGGGATTGAAATCAATATCAAAAAAGAGACTAAGCAGCCTCAAGAGCCTTAGATTTAATTCATTCAAAACCCCACAGAACACCTAATCTGCATTCCTGCATGCCCCTAAGCTGATTTTTAGTTTTATATATATAGTTTTTGAGCTTGCAAACTCCATACATGTAATTTTCACATGCAAATACTTAAAGCTGATATGAAAACATTTGGCTTCCTACAGGGACAGGAACAGACACAACCTAAATACCTGCGCCTTTTGTTAGTGGCACCCATGTCACAGGGCCAAAGTAATTCTCACCTGAGCTGGCACAAACCCTTGTCTAGCCCACCCTCAAAGCTGTATCTTTATTAAACTGTATTTTTTCACCCAACTGTTACATGGCATTGCAGACTACAGCCACTAGTTTCAACACTTTGTAATAACTGACAATGCTCTTGCAGAAGATGGAATGCCATCTCCACGAAGAAAAATTACTGCTTTGGCATAATGTAAGAATCTTTCCCTTTTCACTGCACTCATAAGCAGGTTATGCTGTAGATTAACCACAGGTGAGACTTAGCAAGTCTATGCTGCAAACACTCCTGTAGGCTTCAACCAAAAGTCAAAACTCCGCCCCCAGCCTTAGGCTGTAAAGAGCTTCGCAGAGGATGTTGCCATTGGTGCAAAGGCCTCCACTAAATGTAGGCTCAGTGTAAGACAGGGAAGCAAAAAACCCTACAAAGATGTCATTGCAGGACTCAAGACTTCTTTCATTTGTTGTTCATAACTGACACAGTTATTGCACAGGGAATTATTTGTATCCTATGCATATAGGACTTTCATAGTTACAGAAACAGAGCTTCACATTCTACTGGACCTTTAGAAAAACAATTCCTGTGTTCATTTCCCTGTCAAAATGTGACACATTTCGTTTTCATCTCAGTCAGGGATCTATTAGGGCAGTAAGTTTAATTTACTCAGAGCTTCCTACCAGAAAAATTTTAATCAATTGTAGATTGCTAAAAACCAACTTTGTACATAAGGGAAACTCTTCATACTGTCTCACTGACAAATCATTTTCAATATAAAATACAAATAATATAATAATATAATACAAAATTATACAAAGCACACTTCAGCATTCAAAACTTCCATTGAAATCTATGTCATTTTGACATACATTTTTACAAAGCATCAAATAAAAACCAATACAAGCCTTATGAAGTTTGGCCCTTAGAACCCTCACACTTCTGGGATAGAAAAAGGTTGCTGCCAATGCAGTAGAGAGCTCTATTTTAGATCTTCCTTGAGAGGAGCCCTTCATGGAAGGCTGGTAACACAGACTCAGCTAGGACTGCTCGTGAATAAAGCCATGCCTGTGTTACAGCTGCATCCAGACCCTCCTGGAAGAAGTGCCCTGTGATGCAGAAGTCCAATATGGAGTATCCCTGATAATATTCTAAAGTGTAACAGTTTACTTATTTGTGCTGAAAAACTGCTATGAAGTTATAATGAACACATGAGCTTTACTACAGTGCTACAAAATGACTTCTATCAAAAATGCACCCTGGCCCCGTGCCAGCAAGGGAGGATATTTTTGCACAGGATTTTCAAATCCTTTCAGTTGAAATGTTTGATGCTGCTCTGTTACGCCAATGGTAAAGTTCCCATCAGCATCTGAATGAATAACAGGGAACAATCCCCCAAGTGTTACCTATTTTCCCTTCCCGAGGCTGCCCCTGGCTCTTCCTGTGACAGCAGTCCCTTCTCTCTGCACCTTGCTCCCTCCACCCAGCTCTCGAAGGGGTTGCAGCGTTATGCGTTTGAGGCCATCGGCTCCAATTTTTAATTTGCTAAGTAACAGTCTACAGGGAGATATGAACCCAAAAACTACTTTAGAAGATTCCCCATGTCTTTTCCATAATCTTACAGAAAATCTCCAATATCTGAGCCTGCAGACTGGAAACTGGCCTGTGAAGTTTTGTACTGCCAATCTTCAATAGCACTTCAGAAGAGAACTAGGCAGCTGCCTGGCATTACCCCTCCAGTTTCCATGGTTACAACAATTAGATCAGCACAAACAAAGCAGCTGAAATTTTCAAATGAATAGTATTTTAAATCACCCTCTCACACAAAAATCCTGATGACAATAGATATGTTAAAAATATTGATTTTTTTTGTTGAAAGCCCACCCACAGATGCAACATTGTTAAAATAAAGGTTGTACAAGGGAAGAAAATAAATCCAACATTTTACCTTTTCTTTTTAGATGAGAAAGACTACAAGGACAAGGCAAGATTAGCAATATTTACTGGGAAAATGATTTCCTGTTACACAGCTTGTTTTGCAATACCAATAAAATTTAGAAAGAAACTTGTCTTCTTGGTGGGGGTATAAAAAAATCAAACCAAACCACCAACAGAGAAGGTATATTTCCTTTTAGGACAACAATAAAAGGTGCTTTGCAAATATGTTCAACTTCACTTGTTTGTAGTGATCCCAGAATATGACATTCTCAGACTCAAGTTCTGAATCAAGCTTAAAAAAAATTGTGTTGAACTCATAGATAGAATTTATTACAAATTTATTAGCTTTTATTTGGTTTGATGTGTCTAAGAAGTCTCATTTTAAACTTTAAACTGTATCACCCTTGTCAGCAAATCTAATGCCTCCTGTTTGTGGTGAGGAAACAAGCTAAATAGTTCAACCTTCTCAAAAGATGGAGGAAAACATGACTAAATGCAAGGAATGAAAGTCTGGATTCCCTTCTCATCAGGCACTATTTCCACAGAGATTCAATAAATACGCAAGGTTTGCCAAGGGAGATTTCTGTGTCAACTTCTTCTATAATTTATTTTGAACTACAAACTACTTCCTCTTACAGATTTGATATTAATTATTAACTTCTCTGAGAAGAGCTGATATGCTAAGATCATTTATGATAAGGGATCACGAATTCTTTCATGATTTAAAAATATAACTCAGAAATTCAAAGCCTATATTCAGTAACCAGCCAAAACCAAGGTTCTAATGAACTCTTTAAGTTGAAGGTATAATATATTGTGAATATTAATTAAATTTCATTCTTACTGGATTGAATAACTTTTTCATACTAGTGGTTTCAGGTTTCTCTGAGTTTTCTCAATTGAATGATTAGCAACACTTAAACTGGCCACCCTTCCTGCATATTCTACCTTGGAGACTTGATAAGAATTCCACAAAACACTCTCTTGATTCTTTAATGGGCAATCAGGCAACATATACTACACTAGAGAGCGCACAATAGACTGACTGTAGCAGAGCTGAGTTTTGAGTGATTAGCACAGCATGCAAATTGAAAGACTGAATGCCTCATACTAAATTAAGAGACAAATTAGATTTATAAGTTCTGCTGGATGCAGATATCACAGGAAGGTAACTGAATATTGCTGCAAAGTGAGCTTTTCTAGTTGTTAGTCTGTCACCAAGCAGACCAGCAGCAGGACCAGTCCAGTTCACCTCCTTCCCCAACCCCCCTCCCTGCACATCTCCAGGGCACACAACTGTCCATGCAAAGAGTAGGAAGAGTGAGCAGCTAAAAAGATCCTGCATCTGGTTTATTTTTCCTCTGGGGGCTTAGAACTAAGAAGATAGCTGGACATGGCAACTGCAGGTCAAAAGATTTTTTGCCTCCTCTTCTCAAAGCACAATTAGTTGCTCTTGCTATTTACTATTGCAAAGCTTGTGCTTGGGCATATTTCTGGGTACATTTTTGGGCACACTAGCCTGTTTCATAAAGACTTCACCCAAATCTGCACTGTCCAACTGCACCAAACTGTTCTACTAGGAATGGCCAGCAGCTTATCCCATATCCCAGCAACTTCCATGAAAGAAAAACAATCCCCCTGCTCCAAACTTCAAAGGAAGCCACAAAATTAGACTTGGAACTACTGATACAATACAGCAATTAGGAGAGAAGTAGGGAAATGTGAAATCCTAATTCTGTGATGACAAACTGGTTCAAACATAGTTTGTTTTTAGAGAATAAGCACTGGCTGTTCAGGTTCCCCTCCAAAACAGCTTTCCCTGTATTCACAATTAATGAGAGTCAGCAAGTACCAACAAAGGGAAAAAAGGCATAGAGGGCTATGGGAGACTGAAAAGGAAAAATCCAACAGAGAATGACATGGCTTCACTAGCACAGCTGTATTTTCTTTTCCTGTCCATGCAGCTTAGCCAGGAGAGTATACCTCTTTCCTCTCCTTTTTATAAAGGAGGAGAGGGCTGAGCCATAGAAAGAGGACAAATCTAGATTATGTGCTACAAAAATTAGTCTAATAACAGAATTACTTAATTTCCAAGGCTTTCTTTATAGACTACTGCAAGTCTTCTAGTGTCTAACTACATAGCCAGAGAGGAGGATATATATACATATTCATTAGAAGTCTGCATGGCAAGGTTTAAAAAACCCAAGACATTGATGTGGAGAGTGTTAACAATTCAAGGCAGGAACTATTTAAATTAAATGATTTAAAGACTGAAATAGCATCATGCTATTCTGGGGAAGCAGAATTTATTTCTGTAACCAGATAGCTTTCCCTGCACACACACACTGTTTCTAGCTTGCTGTCACTATAGAACTTGCTATTATAGATTGCTGGGGATACCTAGAAGCACATAAGGATAATTTGTCTATCACGACATGCTGTATCAGTAAATATCCAGGCTACATCAGTTAGATAAATGGGGGATTCAAAGCTTAAGTAATAAAAATTTTTCTTGTTTACTACTTCTTCCAGAGAACTTTTCATATTGCATAACATAAAAAATTAAAGGAATAAGAGGAAAGCTAGGGAGCAGCTGCATTTCTTTACAAAATATGTTGAATGTGAACACAGATAAACTTAAGAGACAAACCTCCATAAACATGGGCTATCATTCATTCTGTACAGTTACTTCTAGCTTTAAGAAAAAAAATAAAACCAAACTGGGAGGGAAAAGTGGCACTAGTAATGCACTGCATGCAGACAGCACACTCTGTGTCTTCATTACATTGTCGACTTGTTATTCTCATTTACATGGACATCTTTAATAGTTTGGTAGAGTGATAGAAAATTCCTAAAGACTGACAGACAACTTCAGTGTTAAAAACAACCACAATAGAAAGACAATAATGATTCCAGTCTATGAATATGTGGGTTTGATCTCTCAAGGACCAAATAATTTCAAAAGCTTCTTCAGCATGCAGTGGAAGAACAGCTGGAAGCTGCAGTTTGAGCTTTATAACACGAATTAAAGCAAAATGCAATGCACTTCATTAACCTGCTGTGGCAGTGACCAGTGTCTCAGCCTCCAAATCCGCCCACGTGTGATGGCAGGGACTGAAAATGGCCCAAATTGCAGCACCTGTTATGCTGCTTATGAAATCACAGCTGTCGAGTTAGGATTTTTTAACATAGAAAAAGCCCTTTTTCAGCAGCAATCCATTCCTGTGAGCTGCAGTTTGCAGCATCCACTGCCACCGAGAAAATTTGCTACACACTGCAAACAGGGCACTGATGTGATGTCTTTACAAAAGGTGTCACGTTATTGTGACACAATGCACAACAAAATTCCCAAGTGCTGGAGTGTTTCACACTCAAGGCAAGGGAAGGAAAGGAGAGCTGCCGTGACTGCCCTGCACGGTGAGCACCATGTTCCTGGTACACAAGGAAGCACAACATAGACAGGGAACACTTTTCCTTGCAGCTGTACTTCTGCCGTCCTTCAGAGACTAACTGGGACATCACTGGAGCTGCTTCAGGCCCCAGACTGGTCTGTCTGCCTCGTTCACCAGGTCTAGAATTAATCTTGAAAGGAGACTGGTGTTGCACCTCCAGGAAGAAATTCCACGTAAAGGAGACTCAGAGGGATCAAATAACAGTTCAAAGACCCAGAGGCAAGAAAAAGCAGGTGCCTTGGAATTACAGGTTCATATCCTTCCTCCCAAGGCAAACTCCTGAAAGTGTCATCCAGAAACACAGAAAAAATTGTGCAATGCTCCTTGTAGAATACACTGAGTCAGGTAATCCACATGAAAGGTCCCAGCATTGATTAGAAAACCAGCTGCACCAAAGGAGGACTTCACAGGCTGACAAGGAATTGTTTTAGTACATTGTGTACCATCATTAGGACAACCTCAGTTCAAAAATAAGTGCAAGAAGATATAGCACACACTAAAACACAATACTGTATTTTTCTAGATTTTCTAGAATCTACAGGAGTCATTCCCGGGGAAAGGAAAAGAAAGAAATTTAAGTGTCTCGATAGATTTAGGATTGAGAACACAAAGACTGAATAGCACAATAAGATTTGTGTTAAAACATTAACATTACAAAAATCTTTATTGAACAAAAACTAGGAAATGTGGTGTTTGACATGCTGTAGATTCTGAACATATGCAGAAACAAAAAAGAAATGAAGTATTAAAGGACAAAGAACAAAATGAGCCATTAAGTTGTTTCTATGGCTGCATTTGTTAGTGCAAAACTACCTTGGAAAGAAAATTTCATTGTAGCATAAGAAAATAAAATCAGGTTAGAAGAATTATTTAAGTGCAAAGTAATTTTTCTTTAAATTCTAAATTAAGAAGAGTTAGAATATGTTTATTGAAAAGACTGCCTTAAACACAGAAAAAAAGAGGTAAAACAAAACTCTCTCATTAGCACCACTAGAGCTGAATTATTTGCATTGAGTCGTACTTGGTGCACAGAGCAGAAAATCAGATCCAAGCCAACAGCAGTTATTTCTGCTTAAGAGTCCCCTCTGTGTCAAGAAGAGTACCAAAATGCTTCATGAGAATTTGCATTCATTCCATTCCAGGTTTGAGGAAACTAGATTTTATTTCCCAACCACAGCATACTGTCAGTTTTTATCACTCCTATCCTTTTTGTAACAGAGTGGGACTGACACAATCCATCCTGACTTAACAGAACCTGAGCTGTCATCTGTGAAATCTGAAAAAGCACTTCTCTAATGCTGCAGTGACATGAAACGTATTTTATTTTTAACATCGGCTTGTTTTTTAATACTTGAGGCAAAAAAACCCATCACATAAAATACTTCATTGACACCTGAATTCTCTAAACAGTGCAATTGCATTACCATCCTGGCCTTTCTCATGCAGAGTGGTACATAAATTCCATACCAGTTTAGCTGACACTTTTGTTCTACGTGTTAGTTCGTGCATAATCCAGGGCTGTGTATCTATGAATACACATCAACAACTGCATCAATCACACATATAAAGCTTAGTTTAAAGCAGATTTTTACCCTTTTTACTCTATTGTGACCAAGTATTTAGCCATCATCACTGTCATACTGAACAGAATAAAAAAACTTATTAAAGCAAAACAAATCCATATACGAGCCTTAGGGGTAAAAACTTGTGATGACAGTCATAAAACTCATCTATAAAACCTTAATGTACAAAGCATGTATGCAACATTTTGTCACACTTTTCAGTCTTCACAGGTTGCCAGAATGCCCTTAATCTGTCATCTGCACCTCTTGGTGATGGTGAAGCTGATAATGTCAGTCAATTGACAGGAACCAGCATTGGTGCTGAAGACACAGTATAACATGGTCCCATTAAAAAAAAAAAAAATCAGCAAGACATTTCTTCATATATTCATTAAATTTCTCTAAGATCATCATGGGGAAATTTAACAAGTCAAATTAGCTCCTAATGACGGCTGCTGAAGCCAACCCACGAGGGGGTGGTACTGCTCTTCCTGGTAGCAAAGCACTGTGTGAGTTCAGACAATTTCTGACACCTCACCCAAAGGCATGAGGATCCACAACAACCAGGAAGCAGCATAACAGCTTCTAGGCCCCCAGCTGGCTGTGTTCTGCTCTCTTCTACTGCAGTGTTCATCGGTTTTGTATGCAAATGCTTGGTCACAACAAGAGGAGCCCACTGTCCCCTCCCCTTCTTGCAGCAAAGGCCCCTCCTGCCCCTGGTGGCTCAGGGGTCTATCAGAGTGTCACCTTGGCTGTACCTGGGGCTGTTGCCTCATTCAATCCATTGCCTTGCTGCACACACTCCTATGCCAGCACAACTGAGGAAAACTAGCAGCAAAGATAAGGGAAAAAACACCAGATGCTCTGGATGGCAACACTGACTTATAAACTACTGCTTTAAAAGTAGACTGGTATGAAAATTAATCATTCAAGATACTGTTATTAAAGAGTAATTAAGAAAAAAACACCGAAGAGATGAAAACACCATTAAATAGAAAAAAAATGTGGTAAAAAATAAATAAAGTCCTGACAATTAGATATAACAAAAAAGAAAAGGGGAATCTGGAGCAGAAAGTAACCTTTCAAAACTGAAGTTGTTTGCAGACACACTATTTTAGAAGAACTGCAAGTGAGCATCTTTCTCTGCAATTCTCATATACATTGACTCAAATTCATTTTATTCAAAAATATGTTTAACATTCAGAAAGTGTCAGTATAAATGCATTTTGTAGAACTCACAGGAAGAAACAAAATGAAAAACAATACTGCTTTTTACTTCACACACAGGATAAAAGTTTAATGGCCCTGCCATCCTCTGTCCTTTTGCAGTACAGCTCATGGATGGGTCTTGGTGTGTTTCATCTAAAATCACAGTCAGACCCAGACATGAGCTTTTCATGTTTAGTTTCTGCCATGTTTTTTCTATTCATCACATGAACCATAAAACTCTGTCTAACTTCAGGTCTCATGGCATCTAAAAGCAATCTTTGATCTTATTCCCATGGACCCCTATTGCTATTGAAATATTTGATGTTAACATATTTTTTGTATGGCAATGTTCTTCAAAAGTCCCCTTGAACACCTAAAAAGCATGAAACAAATTGACTGTTTTGGTAGAATATTTTACTAGAAGACTTGAACAAGCTATTAAATAAACTCAGATCTGCTAAACAGGGATGTTACAACACTTGGTTTGCAAAGATGTTTTGATATCAACACCTAAAAACCAGTAAGCTGAGGATCTATAATCAGATCACTGTTCATAGAAACAGGAAAATGCTGCTGGCATCCTCACCCAGGGGCTCAGCTGTTCCTGGCATACTGCTTCTATATGAGGCCACAAGTCCTTTGCTACCTATGACCTGAAAGACAAACCTTTATGAGTTTACCCTACTCTAATCTTATTTTAGGTTTCATGATAAAGCTTCAGCAAATTGCATTGAGTAAAGCAACCAAAGAGAACTGTTTGTGTGACAACAGCAATATGAAGGAGAAAATCCCCAAGCCAATAAGCCAAATCCCCAAATGCAGATCAGCCACCAGTTCAAAACCAGCAAAGAATGACTGGGATGATAGAATATTTTTTTCCAAAACTTGCAAAGTTAACTAGGAAAAAAATCCAGTAGGAATTATGCATAGAAGTATCATTCCAACAGTGATGCAGACTTCTATTACCCTGTTCCTTACAGGTGTGTAGCCTCCCCTGAAACCATGCTGTTGACAGAGGGTGAAAACACATTGCAGGAAAGGACCAGTTGGTGAAGGCCAGCATTAGCCTCTCCCTAACCTATGCAATAGGGGCCTGTGCTGGAGGTATTTTTCTCCCTAACGATGGGTGTAACTGCACAGCTTTCACACTTCATAAGACTGAGAAACATTATACAGACCAGTAAGGCTCAGCAGTGTTCCCTAATCCAAGACACACAAGATGAACAGAATTCCTACCAATATACTCAGATGTTTAAACACAAGTCTACAGTCATTTTTTCAGATCTCACTAAGCCCAATAAGTATTTTACCCCATCACATAATCAGCTGGTGAGATACAACCTTAGCAAGTAGTAACATACTAAAAATGCTCCAACATTCCGAGTCTCTCCTGTCACCAATGCACTAATTCTTAGTGCAGTGAGTATTCCTTCAGGCTCATTGTATTTCTTGGGTAGGTGGATCTTTAAAGTGCTATTTTACTGATGTACTGTGTAATAGAATATTGTATATATATCACAGATCAATTCAGACACAAAAGCAACGATGTGTAATGTTGCTCTACATCCATAAGTCATGTCTTCAAACATCAAATAGATTTCTGTTTACTATTCCTTTTCATAAACCCCTGCATTCTGGTATTTATCAGGTTACCATATCTGCAAACTGAAACAGAGGAGAGCTATCCAACAACTTAAATATGTATTTCCCTACCCAGTTTGACAGACTTAAAAGGCTCCAAAAGTATCAACTATTGACCAGAATTTTTATGTAGCTTCTTAAACTGTACTCACTGCAGCATTTTGTTGTGATGTGCACATTCTCAATATAAAGTCATCTCATTTTTCTTGGGCATCTGGGAAAGATTGAAAGAAACAAGTTTTTAAGTCTGCAGATCACTGCTTTGGTGTCACTTTGAGAAACAGCACAATGTTATGTTTTTAAGAGGAACACTCAAACCAATTAACACCCCCAAGACAGTGACTACCCTCTCCCTTCATCTTATCATCTCAGCTTAACACCTAGTCCTCATTTGACAATTAAAGTTCATGGAGGTACTAAAGTACAGTATACCATCATTATACTATTTTGGATAGAATTTAAGTGCTTGGCACAGCTCAGACAAGCTAAAGGTCGAAAATGCAATACAGATTATAATGCAGGAATGTTTAGATGGCATCAGGTTACTTCTCAGAGCATGATCACTTTCTCAGACATTTGTTTCACAATTTTATTTTTGTATTCCTAACATTACTTCTAAGGAAAGAAATCAAATTCCTACCCCGTGTGGCAAACAAACAAATTGAATTATGAGTGCTTGATTTTATTATACAGGTAAAACTTACACTGCACACATTAGGATAGCTTACTCTTACCTTGGTGTATCATTTCAGCTACTCTACTAGCATTAGTAGATCATTCCTGATTAAAATTGGCTTTGAGTCACACCCACTATTTCTTAGGAGATGTTGCAGGTGTATTGTGTCTGAAAGTAGAGATCTTGGAGGGGCTTGCTAAAATTAATAAGTTTCTCCTGTAAATTTGTGACAATATAAAAACATTCAAAGATGCTGATTTATTTCCTCCCTTAATTTTGCAACTTAGAAAGGCAAAACAAGCAGACTGTTAACCTACTAGATGAATGGAAATACCTGGGCTGGAATTCAAACTGGTATCAGTAATATCCTTTAGGTTGAAAGAAAATAATTCTCAAAGATTAATTTGATCTTTATTTTGCAGCACCACACTGGTTCTTTGCTTTGCAAAGTTCTTAAATCAGGACATTTATTGCCAGGTAATATCCTTAAGACAACTAATTTTCCTTCCTGTGCACACATTCATTCAAAGGAAAACAGACATTTTTTGCCCACACCACAGAAGTTATGGATTTTATTTTAAATCCCCTAAAGAGGCTCCTAGAGCTAGCACAGAAATATCAAACACATCTGAAGGGAAAGGTACCACCTACATTTCCAGTCAGCCAAACATTTATATATATATTTAAAGTAGGTTTATTCTCTTGTAAAAAGCTTGGATCGGTCAAAGAAAATATGTTCATAATTCTATGTATTTTTTGGTTGGTTGGTTTTGGAAAGACAATACATACAATTTAACATTATGTATAATCCTTAACAAACTGTTCATCAGCTTATTGATCACCAGTAGTTTATGTAGTAGCATTTCCACTGTACCAATTTCCTGAAAATGTAATGCTTCAAGGATTCTGCCCATGAAGAGTTCAAAAGCACACTAGGTAGGGTTTGAAAGCTTTCTCTAGAATACAAAGGGGTCCAGTGCCTTTGACAAAAGGACTGAAGTGGCCTCACTGAAGCTTGTACATAGTTTTCATTAAGAATAAGCAGCTCATTATTAGCCATGAAGTTCTCATAATTCTGGTATTACACAGCCTGAGGAGACACAAGTTTAGAAACTGTCTCTTATGCAGTACTCTGGCTAGCAATTGTTCCAAATGTGACAGGACAGAAGTATTATTTTTATTTCTGGAGTCAAAAAAATATAGGTTACATCAACATCAGAAGGGCAACTCCAGCCAGAAGGCATTGTAACTAAAGGCAAGAGGATGTAGAGTCTGAACAAACACATATCACTTGAATTGCTTGTATCTCAACCTGGAGTACAAACAAAACAGTGAGTGACAGAATGCAAGAGAAACAGGGCTTAGAAATGCACAACTCCACTAAAATCACTGAAGTCATTTCAGACAGATGCATTTTGCCATATATTTAGACACAGTAAATTGAAAGGGAAGAGGAAGTTATCTTGTTAAAAATTTGTTCAACTATTTGACTTCCCAACAGCAAAGATGTTGTAAAAGTGTGTACTGACATTTACAGCTCACACAAGATTGATTAAAGCATCAGGAAATAAAATTCCATAATTAGTCCTGGAAAAGCCACAGGTGCCAAACTGCTATTTACAGGCTGAGGGGATGGAAAATTTTAAAATTAAAGATTGTTATGCATCATCTACAAGGAGACAGAAGGAGCAATATGCAGATAACTCAAAGAAAATAATACTCCAAAATGGCAAAAAGATAACTAAAACATAGATTATGATAGGTTTATTAACCTTTCAATGGAATTTCTAGAGATAATGCACCACTTTCTGAAGCCACTAAATCTAAGGAGCTACAAGGTTTTCTGAAGTTATGATGTCCTCCCTCACATCTTATTTCCCTAGTTTTGTCTACAAACATTCCTTCTAACCATTTCTTAAAATTCTGTGCAGTATGCAGTATTTTAGAACAGCATCTCCACCTCTGCTGGTCAAAGGGATGGAAGAACTGTCAGCCAAAGGAACTCCATACCATGATTATTTTGCTTCTTTCCTCTCTCCACACCCACCTGGAGACCCGTGAACTGCACTCTGAGTAGCAACTTCATGAAAGCTTAGAGCTGTTATTTAGGAAGCAACAGCAATGGACATCCTATGAAATATGAAGCAGGATCTCTCAGCAGCATTATTTCAATATAAGAACAACCTGGTTTAATGAGGTCACCCCGTGCCTGTCAGGCAAAACTGCAAAGTAGATGCAAACTTGATGCAATCTTACCCCAGCCCAGCATTCTCCCAAGATTTAGATATTTGCTGTTTGGGTGGCTCTCAGGGTTTGGCTTTTTTTGTTTGTTTTCATTTGTTTGTTTGGGGGTTTTGTTTGTTTGGTTTTGTTCTTTAAAACTAGGATCTCCTCAGAGCAGTCTGAGTCATCAAACATAAAAATTCATCTGATAATGGAGCTGTGAGCTTTTTGCCCTCTACACAGGCACTGTGATTTAATTTAAGATGATTTATTCTTTGAATAAGAATTCTCCTGGATTTTGTACACCAGCCACTCCTGCTGGCAGGATTTCAGTGTGCTTTTCAACACTAACTGATCATGTGATTTAGGCAGAGAAACAACTGGTTTAAGGATATCTATGAAGCTAAGAAGTGATATAAGTGGCAAATGATCCTTGTATGCCAAGCATAGCTCTGCACATGCACAGAAGCAGAGCTTTGAGTTGCACATCTAACTTCACATCTGCTCAAACTTCAGTGCTTTAATTCTGTCTAAAATTCATTTTCTACCTGCATCTCTTCTTTGTGTCTCTAAGCCAGTTGTTAAAACTAATGCTCATCCCAGAAATATAGATAAGAACAATGGAATTAAGAGAAATGAAAGGAGCATTCTGTCTTGCAAAAAGAAAAAAATGGAACGAGTGCTCCAAATGGATTTGAAAGAAAATTACTGTAATTTTAGAAATTATATTAACTTACTGTGTTCTACATAATGGTTCTGCAGTCATTACCACCTTTTTTAGAGCTCCATTTTCCTGTTTTCTGTCTGTGTTACTCATTATTTGTGCTATTTATACAACCTATATTGACAACCACACTAATATACATAAATATCTCGACTAACAAGATGGCAGAGGAGGGTAGGGGAATGTAATATCCCTATCAAATAAAAATTCTTTAAGGTGTCAACAAGTGCAATGGTCATTTATTTACACAAAGTCCACATTCTGGACAATAAGTTACTACTTTCTTTTAGGGTCATACTGAATTTCCATGCCTAATTCCTAAAGCAAGTTACTCTACTAACAGTGCTTAATATTAAAAATAAACTATTTACAAGTAAGTAAAAAGCCCTCATACTTCAATTAGCTCAGAGATGGGTTCCCATAGGGTCACTTTGCACAAATAGAGTTCATTTGGACACTTACCCCATTCTTTGTTTGTGTGTTATAGGGAAAGCTCATATTCTTCTTTAAAGATTTCAGTCCCAACTGCTGTATGACTCATTTGTATATCATCTGATTACTAAATATGAAATCTCTCTGACAATTAGAAAAGCCTAAACATTTCAGTCAGTCTCTTCAAAACACTGTTTCAGAATTTCGTATAAATAAGTTCTTCCTGGGCTATTTGGCGAGCACTGTCAAATAATACTCACTTATTTTTGCCTTAACTATTCACAGATTCTTGATATAAGAATTGTATGAACTTTATAGCCTGAAATAACTTCCACAATTTTGAATTGCAAATTATTTAAATGGAATTTGTCTGGAGCAGGTTGGTTTCGTTATCTGAAGTCGAGACATGCATCACAGGCTGGGAGTTGCAGGTCTTGAATTTAAAACCTCTTTCAAATTGAGTTCCTCTGCTGTAATCAAAAGAAGAGCAGGTATACTTTTTATCCAAATGACTTGAATCACCATGGGGAAATGTGATGAGGGTTTCTTACATGGGTTATGTATTTCAAGTTTAGCAAATCCAGAACAAGCACACCTCCATTTTCTAACCTTGAGAGCCAGTTGCATTCTCCACTACTACAACTGCTCACCCAAGCAAAAACCAGATTTGAACTCATTTGATTCCTCTCTGGGCAAAAGTATCAATTCAATAACTGTCAGGAAGAAAAACAAACACAACAACTTTATACCTTTTTAAAATACAAGATTCCACCAAAAAAACCCCCAAAACTAAACCCCAACAGTACAGAAGATAAGGAGTCCAGAACACCAAGTTAGCAATAATAAATCAAATTGCAAAGGCAAAGTAAGGACCTGCCAATGGAAGAGAGAGATGATACTTTCAGGGGAAAAAACCTGAGTATGCCAGACAAAGAAATAAATTATTAATACTGAAGAAGGAAAACCTATTTATTTGAAGAATGTTCTTTTTCAAGGTTTGCATCTTTTCAGCAATTAATCAAGATATCTGCTTACATACAGCATTTCCATAGCCCACATGTATTTCTACTGAATTAAAGAGAATAGCTAAAACAAAATAGCATTCTATTGTTACATTTTATTTACATTTATGATTTTGCCAGTGCAGAAATTTTTGCTTAACATACAAAAAGGAGGAAATACCAAGATTTTTAATTATTGAAGAGATTATGTCATTGCCAGAATCTAAATAGGACACTAGTTATTGTAATGAAAAAAAAAACAACACCCAGAAAAAACCCAAACAACTTTATTCTAGCTGGAATAATTTTCATTCTATTGCACCTAAAATATGTAGAGCTTCCTATACATCACCTTATGCAATCTACCTACTGAGATTTACATATTTATACATAAAAAAAAAAACAACAAACAGTTTATCAGGATAGTAAAATACCATGTGTGTAAACAGTAAGGAAAATGCAAAAACTGTACCTAGGGAATCCCAGGAACTGAAGAAGAAGGTGGGTTCTTCCTGGGCTTAGGGAAAATGAAGGTACTTGGAGGTGCAGGATATGGTCTCAGACAACCAATGAGCCAGTGTGTCTGCAGGACTGCCCACTTGGGCAGGCAGCAGGAGCAACTACAGAACTGGAGCAGCTCCTGGAAGGGCCTGAATACCTGAGGAACTGGAAAGTAGCTTGTTATACAAGATCCTTGTGCAGCAAACTGCAGGGGAACAGCAGGGAGAGCAGTGCCCACGCTGTGGCCTCACCTTAGAGCGATGTGTCACCACTGGCACAGCAGGGAAGGAAGGGGCTCGGGGAGGTGAGAAGCCCAACTCCAGTTTGTGCCCCATGCTCAGGAGCAGGTAACAGTGCAGGTGACAGTGCAGGCAGGCTGCACATAAGCAGCCTTTGGCAGCCCTACTGAAGCTGGATCTGTTTTATTCAGGACCCTCAAATCCATTTTTCTGCTGCATCGGTTCTCAGCTTTTGACCTTTCCGTCCCAAACTGTCCCGATGTGCAATCTAATACTCCTTTTGCACATACACCTCACTCAATTAAAAATGCAAACAACCTCCCTACACATATAATTGGCTGTTCCTGTGTTCAGCTCTCTGCCTGGCATCAGGTGCACAACAGGACAGAGCTTGTGTATGTGCAGATCCTGTGAGACATTTCTTGGAGGCTGCTCTTTCCACAGTCATTGCAAGCAGGTTGGGCAAGCAGGAACGCCAGCCCTCAGCCATGGCAGTGAGTGAGCTGCACACCTGCCCAAACTCCCGTCCACCTTGTCAAACAGCAGACAGAACACAACCAGGGAGCAGCAAAGTCCCACCAGATAAAGAAATGAGGTGGGAAGATAAGACCCTTAGAAGAAGGGACCGGCTACGGGGAGCTGGTGTGCTCCTCCCTCAGCAGCCACCGGGGCCCTGCCCGAGACGGGGGAAGGTGTAAGGGGCGGCTGAGGCTCGCACTGGCCACTCTGCACTTTGGGAAGCCCAAAGGAAGTACCTGAAAGGGCGAATTTTCTCCGGCTGGCGCTGGGCTGTGCCGGGGCTCCCGGCAGCTCTCTCGGAAAGCCGCTCAGCCGCCAGGGAGAGGCGGCCGTCCCTGCTGCGCCCGCCGGAGGTGATGAGCTGGGGGATGCTCTCACCTGCGGGGAGAGAAGGAGCCGCCCTGTGCTCTGCCCGCCTGAGGGCAGGGATGGTGCCCGCCCCGTGCGCGCCTCTCGGGGCACAGAGGAAGAGGTGTGGAAGCCCTACTACACTGTGGGTGCCCCTTTGTGTCGGCTCCCATGTATTCCCTCTTCTTTTCTGGACTGCGGTCCTTTTTTAGGCAGTGCTTTGGGATAAGTTTGAAAGAACATCCTTACCCGAGTGACTCTGAAGCGAGGGAGCAGAACAACCCTGCGGTTTGGGGTGGCCTTACTTCAGCCTTCTCCTTCTGGTCTGGAAGAGGGTGAGGGATCACAGGAGCAATTCATATTTCTCCCCAGTTAGCTGAGGAAGAACCTTGAGGAGAGGGAAGCCAGAGGAGGGAGGTGGATGCCGAACAGGTGAGGAGGGGAGCAGTTCTCAGCAATGCTGGTGCCCGTGGGCATGGAGGATGAGCAGGAAAAAAGTATCCCATGGTTGTATGGTTCACACAACCTTTCTTGGGAGTGTAGGGACTGGGGACCTGTGATACACATTTGGTGGATAAAGTAGAAGTTTCAAAAGATAAAATACATGCCTATGGCTTATGTAGAGAAAAATAAGCAGAACAAAATGTAGGAGCACTGATGCGTTAAAACAGATACTCCAAAATACTGTAACTCCCCAGAAAGTTAATGTTTGTGTTTCCTACTGTGTAGACTTTAGGAAAGAAAAGTGCTTAGCATATTTAATTTCAATGATATAAACATATAACTAAGAATATTTGAGCTATTTAACTTAAGTATCAGTTTCAGTGATGTTCTTCATCAGCTTAACATTTTTTCCAAGCTGGTTATTACACCTTCAAACTGTATTTTCAGACTGTAATTGCCAAAGCATTTTGTGAATGCCTATAACAGATTTTACTGAAACGAAAATATTTATACAGTTCTTTAATATCAGCTGCTATGTGTATAACATTTGTGGTTGCAACAGATATAATAATATGGAGATCATGAAACTGTAAAGGAGTAGAAATGAGCAAATTGGAAACAATTAAATCAGATTATTTGGGTCTGTATTCAAACCATAGTAAGGATGACTGATATGTTGTAATTTTGGATCAAGAATGGGCTAGCTTGGTCTCTTTAATAGTTTTAATGATCTATAAAAGTCTACAATTCCAACCATTTAAATTAACTTGATAACATTAAGATGTTATCATTCAAGGGCAGAGAAATTATGCTAATAAGACTATTGTCATATGAAAAATTGGGCTAATTTTAGGCTTTAAGAATACAGATGTACAGCTCAAATGTTGTGTTCTCGATAGTTGTGCAGTAGGACATGACATAAAGTAGGTATTTTGTCATTGTTAGAAACAAAATGGCTTGAGTCATAAATAGGCTGCACATCTTTTTGGCAGGGGAGGGGGTACACTTGCCAGCAAAACAAAATGACTCACAGGACAATATTGGTGAATAAAAGTAATAACAGGAAAGCTGTTGCCTGTGGAAGGAAAACGGGGGGAAATGTGACTCTCAGCTGTTTTCTTATTTGCTGGAAACAAAACCCGTAAT
Organism: Corapipo altera; assembly: GCF_003945725.1. NCBI lineage: Eukaryota > Metazoa > Chordata > Aves > Passeriformes > Pipridae > Corapipo > Corapipo altera. The sequence continues at coordinate 2,902,044 of NW_020884894.1, read as the reverse complement.
GTTACCTCCTAAAATCTGATTTTAATGGGTTATTTCCACTGGTGCAGAAATAATGCAAGCAAAGTCTTTGTCATTTCAAAGATTAGTTGATTGATTTCCAACTCAAAAAAAAGAAAAAGAAAAAGATTGTGTCTGAAGACATAAGAAAAAAACTGAAGCTCTGGAGACCTGCTGCAGAAACCAGTAACTTGAAATGCCACATTTGTTTACTGATACCTGGAAAATAGCTTATTCTTTCAGGAGTCATTTAAAAATGTATTTTGCTTTGTGGAAAATATTTTAGTATCAAGAAATGAACCAGAAATTAATGTTCATTTTGTGTTCATCAGTATTCTAGCAGAACCTTTCATAAGTCTGCTTTAATTTACAAAGCAATGGAACAGTTTGAGAAAAGTGTTATGCACTAAATATTTTCACAAAATTGTAACCAAGCTAAGGTGATTTCACTTTAGTTCTGTTCCAGGCTACTGATACTCAATGTTTATCCTTGAATAAGCAACCTGTTTTAATGAATTCTCACTGCAGCAATATTAGCATTGTTTTCCAAGAATGAGTGGAAGGATGTGCTCGTGTAGCCACTACACCCTGTCCTCAGCTGTCCTATCACTGGGCAAGCTGAGAATCAGAGTCTCCACAGAGTTCACGTGGAATGCCAGTTTTTGACACTCCAAGTGTTACTTTTAATGCTGAATAATGAGGAAAAGTACCCTTTAATCATGGATGAGTTGTCTGTTTAATTTTCATTAATATCTTAATACTCTTTCCTTGATACAAATTTTTTCTTTGTGATGAAATTTCATATACACTTTTATCTCTTGTAGTCAATGTATGAAAATACTGGATCATGATAAGTGTATTATGACAATTATTATCTCCCATATTGGAGAAAATTATTTTTACAGAAGACAGAAAATGTTTTTAACACTTCTGCTAAACTTTTTGTTTGGAGTGACCTTTAACTTGGTTGGTTTACATCTCTTATATAGTTCTTGGTTCGAGCAGGGTGAGGAGTAGTCCCATTTATCTCAATTGTGTGCTGAGAATGGCTGAGAAGGACTGGGCATGAACAGGGTGCAAAGAGCCCAAGGGACAGGGAAACTGCAATTGCTTTTCATTAATTTATCAGAAATAGTAATAAATGCAATAAATATTTATCCTTGTGAATTTTGATTTCTATCAGAGAAGTAATTTTTTCCCATGACTTAACAACAATATTGGAAAATTATGTTTGTCCTTCACAAAGAAAAGGTTTTAGACTCGGTAATCCCAAATTATGTTAAGATGTGAGAGTTTTGGCTCCAGAAAAATTTGCTTACAGGAAGTTTGTCAAAGGATATTTTTATTTTGCATAATACAAATTAGGTCTGGGCATCCTATTTTGCCATGGGATCTGATAATGGTTCTAACAATTACCCCATTAATCAACTGTTTTGTGTCTGATGGCTGAGCCAGCTTTAGGTAACAGGGCCTGTGGGATTCCACTCTTTCCCGCTCACTGTTGCAGTTCAGCAAAATTCAAAGGTATTACACTTGTGAAATTTTTTTAGTAGAAATTTTATTTAGTGAATGAATGCCCTGACTCTCTACCTGCTTGAAGTAATAATCTTCCTTTTTGAATTTATCATAACTTCTGCCAATTTCATATTTAACCATCTAATCGATAAAGTCCTTCAGCACTTTGAATAGTGAGGTCATCTTGTTTAAATCAATAATGTATTTTCCCTGCCTTTTGATGAAAGAAAGGCATGGTTACGTTGCTCTTCAAATAGGCATATTTTTCCTACCATTTTTTTTAGCTTCAGCATTAAATGGCTAAAACAGACATTTGGAAGTGTAACACCAACGCTTGAGCCTGCTGTTTTTGGCCTCACCTGGGTTTTGCCTGCTTTTTTCTTGTCACTTTGATGCAAGGAATCCTGTCAAGTAACTTCAACTTGATCCAAGCTTTATTTCTTAATTCCCTTTAATCAATATGGTGGAACAACAAAAACAAATGAGGGAAACCGTGAGGATAGTTTCAGTCCTTTTTTTCTAATATCAGCATTTAATGGGTATTGCACAGACCTGAGAATCTTCTGATTTCTTTTCCCCCAAGTTTTTCATTTGTCCTCTGAAAAAGGTGTCTAACTCATATTTTACAAATAGATAAATTGTTTGAATGCTTCATCTTGATTAAAACATATTGCTTGCTTCATTTTTCATTGGCTTTAAATATATTTGGGAAAATCTGGGTGTAATCAAGCTGCATGAAAAATGCCAGTTTTTAATGGAAAAAAAGAAACAATTATTGTAATCAGACTATCTAAAATTGTTTTAACTCCAAGTAACAATATTTACCTTGCAGAACTCTGAGGACACTGTTCAGGCCTCAGTGCTGAGGAGGGTACCAGGCAAGAAGGAGGAATAAATGCATGAGATGCACAGTAGAAATGGAGTCATAGCTAACATCTACCTGCATGAAATCAGAATTTGAAACTGTTGTTAATGCAGAAGGCTATTTTGGATACTGTGAATGGAAAAACAATTCACTGAGAAGCAAATCTTAAGTGTCATGTGAGCAACTACTGATGGATATAATTTCAAGTACAGTTCAAAGTGTAAGGACTCCAAACTAAGATTGTTCTCAGTCTCTATTGAATCCTGTGATGCAGCTTCAGTCGTCAGACAGTGGGTAATTTGCCAAGCTCTGGAAGTGGTAGCATCTAGGGTGAATAGAATGAATTGGAAGTATCAACCATAATTATGAATTTTCTTGCTTTTGTGAATGTTATTTTGGTAGTTTTATGTGATCACTGCTACTCTTAGATCTGTAATGATAACTGTATAGATTAGAGATGTAAGTGCTGAGGAAAAGGACATTTAGCACAGTTTGTAATTGTCTTATTCAAGTTCTTTTTTTGAAGGCATTCTGTCAGAACAGCTAAAAAGCTTAACAGTGAATGCTTCTGAACTGAGCTGATGTAGTGTGCACATTGATTACAATTAGAAAACTTTGTGGCTAGCATATATTAGTTGGAACTGCTGAAAATGATTTAATGTGAATCATTTTTGTCAATAACAGTGTACTTGAATCGTGTTAGACCATTTCCTTGATGTACAAAGATTGTCATCCTTGTTGTTTTAGCCATATGGAGCACATTATCCTGAGAGAATAATGTGCTTTTAGTATGTTAGTATGTATCGTTTGTATTGCAGGTTTTTTTTTGTTTGAGTGTTGGTTTGTTTTTTGTGGGGTTTTTTTGGTTTTCTTTTGGGTTTTTTGTGGAAATAGACCACCTATTCACTTTGTTGCAAATACTTTTACATTTACAGCCTTTATTGTTGGAGAATTTGCACAGGGAGTTAATGGAATAGTATATTTAATGCCTAGCAATAAAGCCAAAGTTAGAATTGTCAAAGATGAAGCTTTTAATATCAAAGTGGCTGCCAAAACAGGATTGCTGAGAAGCTGGATGGTCTGGTTTGATGTCCAAACCAAGCTTCTACAGACATGACTCTGGCATTTGAGGTGTAATTTGTGCCTAATTATGCTGACAAAAGCTGCTTGCTCTACCCTTGTACTACCAAAAATAGGGTTGTGATGATGCTGCTAATTACAGCCCCCTTGTATCTGTGACAAATGATCACCATACAGATCAAGATGAGATGTGAGCAAGGCCCAAGACTTTGAGTATCAGAAACCATGCCATTAACTATGTTCATAGTAACTTATGTCAGTTTTGAAATGTGTTCTTGGTTTTTTTATTCCTAAACAACATATACCTAAATGTTCCTACTATTCCATGTGTTGTAATAGAACTACAATAGTAAAAAGGGCAGAAGAAAATTATAGATGGGACCAGATTGCCTCTGTTTTGGCTTGCTGTTGATCATTGGCAGTGACACAAGTTCTGTGTAACTCTTGTGGTGCTCTGTGTAAAGCCAGATCAGGATGATATTATGGTTGCCATTCTGTCTTCTACTCTGGCTGCTTATGCTGCAAGTGTTAGAGAATATAAGATCCTGTTTCTTGCCATGCTTATGCCTGAACTGTAGGGATTCCCCACTGAGAAGACAACATCTATCAGTTATTATTGTTTATTACCCACAATCTCTCACCTCCATGACAGTGATGGAGTGAGGATGATCAGGTCATTTGAGAAAGAAGTCAGTTTTCTGCAATGAAGTTCAAAGACTCTTTGCTGCTCTGCTCAGCAAGCATACTTCACATAGGCCTAAGGCAGTTTCAGATTATAGCTCCGAAATGGTCTTGGGGCAGATGCATTTTCTCATGGCATCTCTTCTTAACCCTACTCAGGTCATCCCTGATCATGAAATTTATTCAGACCCTTGGAGCTTGTCAGCACAGAGAATTTTGAGCACACTAAACCAGGATATGAAATGCAGCCTCCTAATTGCTCTGCCAGTGATCTTTGCCATGTACTTTCCATTTACAGAAAGGAATCCTGCAGGTGAGAGTTTTTGGGTGTGCTGGTAGACTGTATGTGAGGTTGGCACCAAGTGGCTTGTGTGTTGTCAAGGCATTAGAAACCTCTCAGCACCAGCTGTTCCATGTTAGACAAATTCTTAGTAAATAACAAAAGCATTAGCAATAAAAAGTCCTGTCTTACTGAGTTATCATATTTCACAATTGACATTAACCTTACTAAAATGTTCTGTTTTACAGAAAAATACACTGTTCCTTCAAAAAAAGAAAAAAAACCCCCAACAACTCAAAACAGGCCTTTTTGTGGTATTAAGAGTGATAATGTTTTTGTTTTCCATTTATTAGATATTCTAATGTGGTTAGAAAGGCAGCTGGAAAAAGAATTGCCCCAAATGGTATTGAATTCTAGAAATCAGAATCTAGAAATCTAGAAATCAGAATTTTGAACACAAACTACATACAGAACAGGATAAAAGAAGAAAGCAAGTCCTACTTAAAACACATGCTCCAATAACAATGTCAAAACATACAGTCTTTTAAGAGCTTTTATAAAATGATTTGCTTCTAATACAGGTAGTTATTAACAAATAGTACATAAGCCTTTAGTGTTTGAGAAACATTTCTTCAAGTGTGATTCTAGGGGAAAAAAATTAATATTAAGTTAGTACTTAATACAACTATCAATTCCAATGATCAATGATGGTTTTAAACTCAACTCCCTGTGCATTTAATATGCAGAAAAGAATTTATTCTTTTTGATTAAAAGATGAGACCTAAACAAGCAGTTCCCAATGTAGCTATCTGTTTCCTTTAAGTAAATTTCTATATACATATAAATTCTCCAGAACTAGAGCTACAGGAAGCTATAGGAAGACCAGAAGCAATAGTGTAGCAAAAAAAAAAAAAAAAAAAAAAAAGTATTTGGATGAATATGAGAGAGGAAGTCTGAAAATATGGAAGAGAAGTTGGTAACACTAGAAGAGAAAATAAGAGAGAGGAAGACAGCCCTTCAAGCTATTTAATGAGAAAATGCTTGGAATAAAGACTATAATAGAAAAAAGTTCCTTTTATCAGTAGCTGTGTTCTAAAACTGTAATTGCACTGCTTAGCTGGGGAGTGAAGGAAATGAACTGAATTCATTGTCTTAATGACAAACTTAGCAGATGGGCAAAATGAATACATAATAAATTGTGCTTCATTTCTTACACAGACAGCAGTTTCATGAAATATAACAATGTTCTGCATTTTCTCCATCTGTTTCTACAAAAATAAATTTATTTCTTCTGTTTTCCTGGCTCCCCCTTCAAAACATTATTTGATTTGAATATCATCTATACTTGAAGGAAATGATCCTTGCCATAAGAGGTCTCAATCAAAGCCTTGTCATCAAAGGAAAGATGTGACAGTACGGAATTGTACCCCAAAACTGTGTGCAGATGCAGTTGCAGAATTCTGGATTGTTAAAAATATGCCTGGAAAAATTGGAAATCTGGCCAAATTTGGTTGCAGTTTAGCCATGTAGGTAACTTAATTTAATGCAAACCCTTTTCCAGTGCCTCTTAACCTACATATAAGTGCTCTATATTCTGTCCTAGCAGACTGAATTTTTTTAAACACTGGTTTCATACCAGTTATAAAAAAACAGACTCCTGGTAATTCTAGGAATCTGAATGTGTCTTAACATTTTATGGATATGGCTGTATTCTATAACTACTGTGGTGGTCTCCCCCACCCACCTTTTTTTTCCTTTAGTATAACAATTTAAGGTGAAATCTAGAAACAGATGTTTGCTTCTGATGTTTTGCACTAAAAAGCAACTCTTATGGTCCCATCTGTGAAAATTTAATCACCTGAGAGTTCAGTTTCTCTGAGGTTTTTTTCATACATGTGGGGGACTGTTGGGTTGTAGCTATTTGGAAAGATCTCTGAACAATACTGGAGTTCAGAGGCAATGGCCATAAAGGCCAGGTTCACAAATACCTTCTTTTCTATCTGAGTGATATTTGGTGTTGTTATAAGGAAAGGTTTTACAATTATATACACAGCCTCTGGTTTAAAAAATAAAAAAGGCTTTTAGTAAATAAAATTGTTGCTTTTCACAGGCAGGTTGTATAGTTACTGGTCCTAATTTCTTGATAAGTCTAGGTCAAATTTTTTTTCTTTTTCTTTTTAATTTATTGTGAACAAGAATTATGCAATCCAGTAATCAAAAAGCATACTATATAAAATGTCCATTAAGAACTACACTGTACTGTCTAAAAGTGATTCTGAATGAGTTTTGTGCTTAACTGCATCTAACTTTCAATAAAGAATCCCAAATATCATATATTCAGCCTTACAATTTAAGAGGCTCAGGAAAATGTATACAAAGGAACAAAGACATTGCATTCAGTGGAGTGTTATCCTTTGTTGTTATGTTAATGAAAAATTAGTCTTACTAAAATTTTTGTTTCCTCTATCCTTTTTATTTTAGAGTGTTAATTCATCTTTAAGATGAATGTTGCTATTCCTATGGGCAATTTGAAGATATTGAAAACTGCTTATAACCATATGCACTAGACCACATGCAAAGTATTTAACTTCTTAGCAAGAACAATTCTTTACAGCCTTTAACAATGTGACTTTTCAAGTGAACTTGTGTAATATTTGTGTTCCAGATGGCCTGTACTTTTTGCATAAGAGTCTTCTCTGTTCAGGTGCACGGTGCCTCTCTATGGAAGGAAATACTGTCGTCTCTATTTTAGAGAGCAAAGCAGATAAGTAATTTTTCCAAGGTTATTCAGGGACAGTTTCACGAGGTTTGGAATTGTGCTCTGGCTACCAGGTTACTTTGCTAATTATTTAACCACACTGGAGTGAGATTGCTCAAGTTACATGAAGTGTTTTGTTAATGAATTCGAGACTTAGCACCATCTGGCAGCTAGGAGAAAATACCACAACTTTTGTCAAAATCAATATTGTGGTAGTAGATTCTTTAGCATTTGGACCATATTTCTACAAATGTGTTTGCAAAGTGGGGCCTATTAATATACCAAGAGATTCCAGTGATTTCAGTAGGACTTGTCAGCTGTCAACTAGACTTCTAAAGTGGTTCTGCTCACATTCTCAGGCACAGCCCAGGAAAGCTTCTGTGTTCTCCAGGCTTGGCAGAGGCTTTCCAGCAGATAATCAGGGGCTTGGTGTATGAATGAACAAGGTTCTCATGTGGTTTCGCTGCTTTATTCCATTTAACAGCACAGTTCAGATGTGTAACAACATGATTTAATAGATAGAGGTCAAAAACTGTATGAGGAAGGAAAAAGGTCATGAGAGTAGCAAGATGCACAGTGCTAACAGATTCTGTGCTTCAACTTGAAAACTTGGAAAAATTATAGTTTAGGGAGGTGGGTTTTATACTACAAGTGCAGGGAAGAATGTCATTGAAGGGTGCAGTGACTCCAAATGGCTGAGGTTTGCCTAGGGCCTGTCATTGCTCACAGAAGATTTGGTCTTTGCTTTGTTATTTCTGCAAAAGAAGTGCAAGGTGCACTGAGAGATCCAGTGCTCAAACTCTGGTGCTCCTGCCTGTCTCCTGCAAGTGAACACAGCTGATTCCCTCCCTCTTCAGGTTCCTTTTACTGTGTACTGCTGGTTCCAAAGGCAGGATTTAACTGGCAGAGTCACAGTGCAACATCTGTAGCTTTCTACTTCAGTGGCATTCAACCGTCTTTGTATTGCAAGGTTAAGTCGCTGGAATCCAGTTAAAAACCCCGTGTCCTCTGGAAAGAAAAAAGCCTTGAAAGATCACTTGACAAAAACTTCCTGTTCAAAGACATTGAAGACTGAAGTATTTAAACTTGGAAAGAAATGGAGATGTATCAAAAGCGTATCTATAATGGAAAAATAGAAATATATAATTTTCTTTTCAGAATTAAATGAAAATTTGCTTATTGTCTTTCTCTGGTTCCTCTGTTCACTTGAGTGAATTTGTAATGAGATCAGGGGCTTAGCTGGTGCTTTATTAAGCACAGCACATGGCCCTGTCTCATGGAATTCAAGAACTGTTAAAATTTCATATGGTAAGTCTATTAAATGTTTTAGTTCTATTTTAATAATAAGGCCATAAGGAATCCAGAAGTAAAATCAGACCTCACATTTTGATTAATTTTGTGGTAAATCAGGGGAGAAGGTGAAAAATGACCTTCACTGAGTGTGCTTTGCTTCCCCTGTGGGGAAGAGAGGAATCAAATGATGACTTATTTTTTCCCCTCCCTCTAACTGGAAAGAAGAACATTCATGCAGAGAAGAAGGTTTTTTGTAGCATCTGAGAAATAAGTGTGCTTTCTTATAGAAGTAGTGCACTTTAGATTGGAATGGTTTATACTAGACAAGAAGCTTCTTTTTGCAGATTGAGAAGTTTTAGAAGGAGGATGAGGATCACCAACAACTGAGGAACCGGTGTGGACACTCCTTATGTACTCAGAAATGACCCTGGTGTGGAGAAGGAAGAGGGTAAGGAACAACAACAGGCGAAGAACAGAACTATAATAGTCACATTTGTTCAGTTTTTGTCATTCATCTGGGAAACAAACCAGCCCCCAAGATACTGTGGGGCCACAGTACACCCTGTATTCCAATATGATGGAGTGCAGTGAATATTTTTAGGAGTGCAAGACAACTCCCCCCCAAAAAAATAAAACCAATATGAACATAATCTTTGACTTTGAAGCCATTTTGTTCTTGGTAATATCTACAGCACAGAGACATCAATATAACACTGGTAGTGTTCAGAGGTCATATGACTGTGCAGAAAACAAAATACTCAAGATAATTGGACCAACTGTTTGTTTCCATGCGTAATTCTGTCTGGCTTCACTGTTGTTCCCTCACTTCATGTAAGGAGCTGTCAGGGTCACCACTGGGTTGTGCATCACTCTGCTCCATTCATTTTTGGCCTATAGAATTGATGACCATTTCTGGATTTGCCTTTGGGATTTGGATATCATTCTAGGTTTCCTAATACCTTGCAGTTCATGTGATGATCACACACATTGTATTTGCTTATTCAGTAATCCCATATTCAGCTGGAACTGATGGATACACTGACAACCTTAAAAGTTAATAAGTTTACTTGACTGTATTCAGTTACAATTCTTAACATTCAGACTGTGCATTTGGCACAACTGTGTTTGCAAGAACTAAATAGGTAACACAAAGCAAGAAAATGGTGCTGTCAAATGTACTCACAATGATTATAGCTACAGGCTGTTCTGGTCACTCGCTGTGATGGTCAAAAAAATCCTGTAACAGGGAAAATCATAGTCCATAAAAGAGCTAGAATAGTTGTGGTCCTGCTTCTCAGTATTTCAGTGAGGCATTACTCAGGTTTGAGAATTCTTACTGCCAGATTTTGGTGATCCAAACAAGAGCCTGTGTGACTATGGAAGTTCCTTAGGACTTCAACAAAAAGTGGAGCATTAGTGAGGAGGATTTGACACTGGAACTTCATTTTCTTTCGTTTTGTTTGATTTACAGTCTCTTAGACATAGCTGTGTATCTCAGTTTTCAGTTTAACATTGCTTCTCACGTGGTCCTAAAGATGGAAGCTGTGAGCCAGGCTGTCTGCTGAGGATAGTCCTTTGGGAAGCATCCTTAGAAAGGCAGCACGATTGAACTGTCTACTCAAACATAATTTTTGAAGCCTTATAGGTCTGGGATTGGGGCACAGGCATTGCTGACTGTGCATACACAAGTGAAGCTCAGATAAAGCTTTGAAATGGTAATTGGTGTCTCAAAAAGTCCCTGTCCATTGCTTTATCCACAGGATGGAACCTCGTTATTTCAAATGAGAAATTTGTTATGCAAATATTTTCAGAAATAAAAGTTTACAGAAAAAAAATCTAATATCCTAAAGCCATTACTTCTTCTAGAAAAAGTAAAATGCAAGTGTACATTATGTCTTTTTTTTAAATATACAGAAGCAAAAAAAATTGAAACTAGAAATTTTAAAAGCCCAAATAATTTTTTCTAATCTGCTCTACTAATGAATAATTGCTTAATGTTGCCATGTATTCTCTATGAAGATGATGTTTATTAAGAAGTCATGCTTTCAGCATTCCTCTCTACAAAGCCCCTGTATTTTTGCACATTTCAAGGATGGGAAGATTTGTGAGGCTCATTTTTTCATCCTGTTTTATCCCATTCCAGCAAACCGCACTAATTTTTTTTTTCCTGTGGTCATGCTGATAATGGTCCTCTGAGAAAAATAAAAATTACTTTATAAGTCACAATTTGAATATTCTAATTTTTACAGTCTTAAAAAATTATTTATGATGGATTTCAAGGTATTTCATTAATCAATGCTTTTCTCTGTCTATAAGGCATTTTCTTGGCAAAATATTTTCCAAAACTGTGCAGGGTATTCTATTCTGATTCCTCAAGATGGAAGTGAAAGGTGAATGTAGGTTATGTATACATATAATACATATTTAATGAGAATTTCCTTCCTGAATTTTACTGTCTAATATTAAAAAGTGCAGTTCAGTTCTGGTGTAAGAAAAATGCAAAATATTATGTACTTTTCTGACTTTCAAGCAAGAAATTTATATAAATTGGCATGAATCAGTTTACTAGAAGGATCTTGATTCATTCCAACTGCATCAACATTTTTTTTCCGAGTAGTAGTCGGCATCTTATTGGAAAAATGTGAATAAGGATTAACTCCTAAGTACTTGCTAGTTCCAGAGAAGCTAATAAAAATGAAATTAGCTTTTCATCAGAAACCAAGGTTTCCTTTTATTAGAAAGGAAGTATTGCATACATGTGTGTCTTGAGAGCAAGAGAAATGTTGTACAATGATTTTTTCAGAGATAATCAGAGGAATATTTTTTCTTACCTATGCAGAAAGAAGCATGATCAAGTATCCCCACTAATGATCTTTTCTGTGTGAGTCTGTTGAGAAATTATTTGTGTTTCTTTATACATTTGAATGTGTTTGTATAAATCTGAACTATTTTAAGAAAGAGTAAAAGAAATGTTGTATATATAACACATACTTGTACTTACTCTGAAAAAGAAACAGCTTCTTTGATTTTACTGTTTTTCAACAGTCGAAAAGGGCAATGTTTTAACAGAAGAAATCTTATAATGCATAGACTATATCTCATTTAACAACTTCCCAAGACACGCTTTGTTCTTGTACAAAATGAATATTTTCATTTTGGTGTACATGGCTATCAGAAATTATGGTGTTGTTCACTGAGTTTTTTGAAAAATATTTTTTCCCCACACAGCCTGTATAGTATTATTCCAATGAAAAATTCAAGATGCCACAGCACAAGATAGATATCACTTCTGCAGCTGATGTCAGATCTTAGAGGTAACTGAAACAAATTCATTTAAGCTGCCTTGTAACTTGCCTGTCTTTCCAAAAGAGCAAAGTGTACTGTAAGAGTCAGGGTTTGTTGCTTCAATCTCTCTTGATAATGATTCTAATTAGTGTTGTGATAATTAGATACAGATGGTTTGCAGGTGGGGAATGCCAGGCTTCATCTTTTCTAAATTGCTCAATGTGTCACCTGTTTCATAAAATAAAGAAGCCATAGGGCCCTGAACAAAAAGCCTGTTGATACAACTGAGAGACTCCACATTATTTCATGGGCATTTAGAATAAACCACAGATTCTGCTGTGTTTTTTGATAGTAATAGCTACTTTGGGGAGCAACTTGTCTAATAGCAGATATTTAGAATTGTGTGGAAACCTCATCTTGAGGACAAATGTTGTTCTAGACAAGCTATGTTTATGCAATCTTCCTCTAGTTGTACCAATTCTCTTCTGCCCCTCAGACCTGGGGAAAACCTTTTCTCCTGCTCATTCTCATCTTTCACAAGCTGGTAAATCATTTGGTCCAAAATACATGAAGGATTACATAAAAATCATGTTCATCATAGTTTCCCATGGAAAGAGTTGTGTATTCCATGCATCTTTTAGATACTTAAATCAGTGATTTTATTTTGCTAGTTGGGATATTTTGTGTAACAGTAATAACAGAATTCCAGTGAGGAGATTTAGAGATTTCCTCTGTCCCTGGAGGCAGGGGGAGGAAAAAGATGAAGCTATTGTGTCTAAGTCCTTACTTCACTTCCTGAGACAAAACAATTTCCATTTCAGCTGTGTATTGTGCAAAGAAAATGTGTTTAGATATGTTGTTTATCAGATGTGAATTTATAAACAAGGTAAAGTGTGAGAAAGGTCTACTATTCTGGAAATGGTTACATTTCTGATGCTCTTGCTTGAAAGGATTTCAGTGATCTAGAAAATTTAAACCCAGCCTTTGTGTGCATCCAAGCTTCTGTTCAGGGCACTTCTCAGATACACCAGAACAAGTTTCTTCCTGTAAATTGGCATTAGAAGAGTTAATTTCATTTTCTAAAAACTAATCTGATTAAGCTTTTCAGTATTGATGTCTATAGTTTGCTTTTAAATTTTTTTTTTTGTATCCAAAGTTGCCACTGCCTGGAAGGCCACACTTTGCAGAATTCATTGGTGTGAGGGCTAATGATTCAGCACGGCCTTAAAAGTTCAGGGATTGCTTTGTTCCTTGCTGGCAGGATCCAGCTCTTTGGCAGTGAAATGACTCCATGATACCAGCAAAGAACACGTAAAAATTAGAAAAAAAAGTCTTTGAATGACTATTAATACCTATGACATGATTAAGTGCTTGCACTATCCTGTAAAGACAGACATAGAATACTGAAGATCTGTCTCCTTGCTTTTGCCCTTAGGAATTGAGTCATCTACAACCATCCTTACCAGTACCTAAATGCTAAAAATCCAGCTCAGGAAATGAATTTCAATACATCTACTGCAGATCTATATGTACATCTATATTAGCACACCATGATTTGTTGATGTTTACAGACGAGCACTTGTTAAAGAGTTTGCATTTATAACTGGTTTATGGCCAATCTTACTGTTGAGTAATATTTATGACTGCTAAGCTCTTTGTATTTTCATATTCTATTTGAAATATCAAAACTGTGCAAATGCTACTGCTCCTTTTCTTGTTCCTTAAAGGCCATTTGTTATTCTCTGTTCTTAAATACACAAGCATGTCCAGAAGGGAATTTGGGATAAGTTTGCCCGAACTGCAGCTGTCTTGGACAGCTGCTTTGGACTTTTTATATTGCAAAGCCCTTTTTCCTTGTTTGTGATTTTATATGGGAGATAATTCTGCCTTGGTTACCCACTTGAAATGGCTAAATATTCTTGTGACAAGGTAATCAGATCCAAGGAAAGTCTTGCACCAAGATAGTATTTCTGCCACAAGGCAATATTTTAGCAGATGGACTTCTCATTAAATATTCTTGTCACATCCACCAGCACTGTCACCTTTGGATGTAGAGTAAAATTCAGTTCTGGGTGCAGATAATTACATTCTCACCAGGCAGAACTGCAAGATCAAAGATCAGAAGTCAAAACTTGTCAGATACTTTTCCTTCTGTATTATTCCCTCTCTCCTCTTGGCTGTAGCAATTACCAAGAAATTATACAAATCCAGTTGCATTTAAATGACTTTAGATAAATCAAATATTTTAAAAATTTCAGAAGTTTAGATAATGCCAAGTATTATCACACTCTAAATAACAGGGACTAGTGGTAGCCTTAGGAAACCTTTATTTTGTTCCTTGCTTTACCAAGAACTTTGCTTTACTTGTATGAGACTTTTGCTTTTGTTCATCCTGTCACAATATAAATTTCTCGTGCCTGGACTCTCCTGTCTGCAATGGAGACATTGCTGTGGCCACCAAGTGATGTGGCTCCGACCAGGCTTGTGAGTGCATGGTTTGCCCATCTGTGGCTCACTGGAATTTGCAGCTGGAAACTCACTGTGAGCTATTTGAAAATTTCTTCAACTTGGCAGATTTTGCATCTTGCACTGGGCTGACTGATCCTGTAGCTAGTTTGTTACTGGTGTCTAAGCAACTCAGTTTAAAGCTAACTGCACAATTTCATTTAACAAGGCTCTCAACTTAGCAATGTGTTAAGTCCAGACCTTGCTTATTGTTGTGTACTTAATAGGAGTGATACGCCAGGCTTAGGTGAATTGAAATTTTGGGGGTTTATTACAGATTCAGTAGTCCCTCTTGCAGAATAAATGTCAAGTCATAATGTGGATTTTGCTGCAACTGCTATGAAACTATAGCTTCTTCAGTCCTTGATAGAGACAAGACTAATATAAGCTCCTATTTGGGGATGTGTTTGCTATTTGAAATACAAATATTGTTTGGTCTTCTATGCATTTTATGAATAGGTTTTATGAAGGTTTGTTTCTTAAAACTCTATTTATATTATCACCAATACTTTTCTATTTTCTCTCCCTCTACAATACAGAGAATATCTTATTCCTCTATTATAGATGTTTTTCAAGGTTAAAAAAAAGTTTAAAGTAACTGTCTTAAAAACATTCTCCATTATGTTGCAATGTGGTCCAGGAAGGCACCATTATCCTTGGAAAATGTAGAAGCTTAAAAATAAGCATTGATTTGGCAGCAGTTATAACCTAATTTATTTTATCATGTACCAAATTTCATTGTGCAGCTGGCTGATCAGCTGTGGCCTGATGATGCCTGAGAGGCACAGTGCTGTGTGATGGACCATATTTCCATCTTTTCCTTGACTCTCTTCATTCTCTTTTAGAATCCTCTTTTTGCTCCTGAGGGACAGAGAAATGGCTATTCTTTTGTTTCAGAATGAATGTGCCTCTTCTTGGACTCCCACGTGAGAACTAGACATTAGAGGATCTAACACAGGGATGTCAAGAAACCTGTAAACCTCCTAATTAGACATGTCTTAAGTGTGAAACAATCAGAGTTGGGGTTCTGCCCACCTCCCGGGAGCAGGCAGATAGAGAAGCTGCTGTTTCACCACTTCATTATCACCCAGTGCACTGAATAGGAAAGCTCTGATGTCACCCAGTTGCTATAGCAACACCATCCTTGCTTATCTCTGTTTCTCTGGCAACAATCCCTTACTTTCTGCTATATTCACACTCTCTTTGTTACTATAAAATTCCTTCATCGTGGTTTATATATTCACTCACATCAGGTCATTTCTTAGATTCAGACTGTGTCTTCCTTATACAAAAGATTACTGGACTTTTATCATTTCACATTAATTTTAGTAGGTTTTGAAACTGGAAAAGAAAACCAAGCCATTTAAGGGACTATAGAGAGGCATGGTAAATTAAAATTCATTTTATAGTCTGTAGGATTCATTTAAGGTTGTAGGGTCTGTATTTCATTTGGGAATTACCCTGATTTGCAGTTAGAAACCTGGGAGTCCTTGGGAGAGTTTAGTGTCTGTGTTCCAATTGACTGTTCTCCCTCAGAAGTGGATAAAATGTGTAGTCTGATATCACAAGGTGCTTGAGGAAACCAGCCAGAAGTGATACTTATGGGCTGGGATTCTGTGAAGAGTTCCAGTGTGTGTAGAATCAATCACAAGATAAGAATCTTTATACAGAAGTTTAGATTTGTAACATATTTTAAGATAGAAGGGACCTCTAAAGTTCCCCATCTGTTCTAACCCTTTGTTCAAAGCAGACCTAATCAGATCAGGCTACTCAGAAAAAAAATTCAGTTCAGTTTTGAACACCTTCAAGAATGGATGGTTCATAACCTCTCTATGTGACTGTTCCAGTATTTGACCACTCTAATTTAACAAAAAAATGGAAAAAAAGGAATTTCCACTGTTCCAACTCGTGTCTGTTGCTCTGCACCTCCTGTTCTCACGTTTGTTGTGCACAGCCAAGAACAGTTCACCTCTGTTGTCTCTACATCCTCCTACCAGGTCGTTGTATCCCTGACCATCACAATGGCCCTCCACTGAACTCACTCCAGTATAACTTGGAATAAGAAGAAGGCAAAACTGGGATCATTTTACTCGTTTCTCTCCCCTTCTCTATTTTGCTTTTAGTGACAGTGGAGGATCTTGTTCAATCAATTAGGGGAATGAGAAGGGGGGAAAGAAGGAGGAGGAAATAATTAATACCAACCTAGAATTTTCAGAACAAGTTAAATATTTTCCTTTCTATGGCTAATGGGTTGATAACAGTGCTCCATAACTGAGTATTAATATTCACGAGGAACTACTGATAATTAACTGATTTTGTAGCTGAAGAGAAGGTGAAGAATCTTGCTATTGTTGGTAGCATCTACTTTGGTCACCCCTTCCCAAAGATCCATTTGAACAGAGTTATAGAAAAAATACCCATGCTAACATTTCTGTGAGTCTTTCATGTAAATATTCCTGTTCATTTCAGTGAAAATTTAGCAGGCAGAACTCTACAAGTACAATTACAATCTGCATTGTGTTGTGTTTCTGCAGAGACAGACATGTTTATGTTCATGTAATAGATGGCAATATTAATCATTGGAGAAGTAAAAGGACTACTCCTAAAGTTCTTATTCTCAGCTTTTACATTAGCTCCTTTCAGATTTATGGATACTGCATATTTATGTGTTGTGTCAGCACTGGAGCAGTTTATCATTTAACACTTATCTCACTGAAGAGTAATTTACTTTCTCCGTATTAGATAATTTTTGAAACCCTTGTATATAATAAAATGCATTCACTATAAATTTATAAAGAAAAACTTGAATGAGCTTCAAAATCGATTCCTTCATTTTAGGCAGAGTAACTACTTTGTCATTTCTATTATTATTGCTCTCTGATGTTTTGGTATTCTGTCACTGCCTGTGTAACCAGTGTGGCCTCACGATAATGTAAAGAAGATACAGAATCAGAGAATCATTGAGGTTGGACTAGACCTGTAAGATTGAGCCCAACCGTTAATCCAGCACTGCCAAGCCCACCATTAAACTGCCCTGGGCAGCTCCAGTGCTTGACAACCCTTTCAATGAAGAGCCTTGGAACAACTCGAGGCCATTTCCTCTTGTCCTTTTGCTTGTTACCTTGGAGCCCGTCCCCCACCTGGCTACAACCTCCTTTCAGATAGCTGTAGAGAGAGAGAAGGTTCCCCCTGAGCCTCTTTTTCTTCAGGCTGAGTCCCCCCAGCTCCCTCAGCCACTCCTCATCAGACCTGTGCTCCTTTCACCAGACCCTTCACCAGCTTTCTTTGCCCTTCTCTGGACCTGCTCCAGCCCCTCAATGTTTGGCCCAAAACTGACCCCAGTGTTCAAGGTGTGGCCTCATCAGTGCCCAGCACAGGGGGACAATCACTGCTTGGTCCTGCTGCCACACTATTATGATACAAGAATCAATGAAATGGCTTCACTTCTTTAAAAAACCAGATCTTTGCTATCAGTAGATTTCTAAGTGAATTGTAACAGGGAATTTATTTACACTAGAATTCCTCTTTACATTTAAATAGCCAAATAGCAGTTAAGGTTCCATATAAATACAGGATACAAACAGAATCTTTACATGATATTGTTGACACTCTTTGTCTATCAAGTCATAAAGACATTTGAGGTCATTCAGCTACTAATTTGAGAGATTAATATCCTCTTTCCTTTAAGTTCCTTTTCATGTCATGAGAAGATAAAATGGACTGTATTTTTCCAACTGTTGTTATAGAACTAGAGATTTCCAAGAAACTAGTTAAGTGTGGGCTGGATATTTCTTACTGATTAACTTATTTGTTGTTTTATTGTTTTAGATATTCCTGTGTTCATGGCTGTTTTACTGGTTTGTCATCATCGATACCAGATGAGACGTCAAGGACATGTTTGTATCCAATTGCAAGAGTTATTTGGGGTAATATTTCAATGACTCTGGAGCCTGTTTCAAGGCTACTTGTTGTTTTGTACTTACTAAAAGTTGTTCTTTTCAGGAAAGGCACTTAGCACTACACCAAAGGAGTGTTAGTGAAAGAACATTAAAGCTGTCATCCTGGTGTTTTCCTACACCCCTTTTCCACAAGATTTTCCTCCCTCCCCTGCCACAGGATTTAACAGAGGAGGCAGGATGGCTGAAGCATGTCAAGCTGAGTATTCAAAGTTGAGTTTGTGTCAAAGAAAATAAGCTGCCATCTATGTGACAAGGAGCCTGGAGAGGAACAGGGGAGATATTGCCTAGTCTGAAACATTAACTGAAGATTTGATTTGAAATTTTAAAAAAAAAAAAAGGTAAGATTAGGCCAGGGAGAATGCAGGGAGAATGGTCTCTGGCATCCAGAGCTTGCCTTTTTAAAAATAATTACAAAAAAAGAAATAAATCTGACTCTTGCTTATTACATTTTATGACCCTAGTGTGTTAGTCATTGTTCTTGAGATGGGAATGGAAATAATAGTTGAGAATCAAGCAGAATTTATAGTACTAAATAGCAGTCTTGACAGTTTCTCAATAAAAAGTAATTCAACAAATTGCCAACACTTTTCCTGATCAGAGTACATAATGCAACAGATAAGTGACATCAGGCTCAGCAGGCAAGTAATCAGCATCCAACACATAATGATCTTTGTAATTTGGAATGTATCTGCTCTGTCACATTGGCAGTTGGTAGCTATCCCGTGTCAGTTTGGTTCCTTGCCCTGCAGCAAGACTTTTGAATGTGAAGACCATCTTACAAGAAAAATAAATGAACCAATCACTAATCTACCACTTCCATTCTTGGCACATGTGATTAAAAGAAGTACTTGAGAATTTAAAATACAGCTTAAAACTTGTGTTTGTATTTTATGTTTCAATGTGTTATATTTGTTATCAGAAACTTCTGAAGTATTGATTCAGTCTATGAATTTTGTGTTTTGCTGCTCTGAATAGGCAAAAAATAGTACAGTCTGGTTACTTGAACTTCCTCACTAGTTTTTTCCCACTCTTTTTCTCATATGTGACAAAAGATTTCCCAGAAATTTAGCTCTATCTTAGCAAGATTTTACTTTGTGGTATGTTTCAGGTTGGTTTTTTTTGAAAGTCAATTAATATGACAGTGTGATCTTTTCATGCTGAGGGAGCATTGAACAGAGACCATGAAATCAGGACTGAATATGCAGTAGATTGGTAGATTAATTAATCATAACAATGGAAATTATATTATTTCAGTTAGTACAGTTGGGGTTGTATTTCTGTAGCCATAAGTAAATAATAAAGCATTACTTAATTATTGCAGTTTTGCTGCTTTTAGTTTCCCAGCTTATCTGGACATCAAACACAAGGTGTTCAGGATGTGTCTAGATCTGTAATACTAAAGCAAATATATCATCATATCTGTGTATTTTAAGTTCTTTTGTCCTCCAGCGCTCCTACTGTGTTTTGCACAGCATCTGAGCTGATCCTCATTCACCATCTTTCTCTGTCTATATTCAAACATTATCACTTGAAATTGTGGTTGCTCTTTATGTAGAAAATCTTGGGTGAACGATTTGGGCAGTTATTCTACTCTAGCTGTTTACTCTTAAGTTAGTCAAGTAGTTTTCACAGACTTGCTTTATAGCCCGTGCAGAATATGGAGAGGATCTGAATGGTGATTGAGAACTTCCTGTCTAGATGATCCTCTGTTTCCATGAATGCTGCAGGAGTCTGGGGAGATTGGCTTGCCAAATGAAGTGCCTAAATAGTGTCATGGGAGTATTTTCCCCTTTTACTGCATATGGGGCTTGAAAGCATCTTAAAACCTCACTTTGGCTGCACAGATGGTCTCAGAGCTGCGTATCAGCTCCCTCTGGTGAAAGGAAAGAGAGGTGTGAAATCCGATGGCTGGTTGGGGATACAGCTGGTGGTGAATGATTTATAGGACTCTTTTATTTTTCCAGACATAAGTATGACTGCTTTTCTGAATGCGTATTCAGGTTGTCTCCACTAGACTGTGCTCCTCAATGCTGAGGAGTTGCATTTCTCAATTTCTTACTCATGTCTTGCATGTGTTTTTCAAGCTGTTGGCTTGATACAGCAGAATTTTTAGTTACTTTTTGTATAAATACACCCAAATGACAATGTCTGAAAATGCTGTAGTAACTTATCAAGGTGGCACTTCGTAGCTACTGTGTATTTTAGATCACATCATGCTATTCATGTTACTTTGGCCTGTAGTTAAAAAAGCAAGATGACAGCATAACTGCTGACAGAAAATGTGTATGTGTAATGTCACTTTTGTTTTGCAACACGGGAAGTCAAGACAATTAACTTTGTCACCTCCTTTATAGAGTTTGTGCATCTGCATTTTTAAAATGCTTGGGTGAGAGTGGGTAGAGAAAGCACGTTTTTAATATGCTTCAATCTAGTAAAAGAGAACATTTAAAAAGAAGAAACACAGAAAGTTACCTTTTGTAAATTGCTAGAGATAACTGGATGGATCAAAAGAATAAGATTTGTTGGCAAAAATATGAGTTTATTTAGATAGTAAGAACAACTAGAATGTGGTCTGTTTAGAGGAGGGAAGAAAGGAAGGATAGGAAATAGGAAATCCTATTGCTGATTCAGCACGACACGCAGAGGTGACAAATTCTCTGTGAATTTTCACTTTCTAGGTCAGACTGAATCACTTGGCTGGGTTTGGTTTGCACATCTTGTTGGTGACCTGCTGCTTCCATTTAGCACACACTCTAGAATGCACTTTAAAAAATATAGCAGTTTTCCATCTGCTGTTCTCACAACAGACTTTATAGCCCTGTCATCTCCTTGCATCTTCGAGAGAAAAGCAGTTGCCTGCAATCTTTTCTGTCGGTGCTGTCAGAAGAATCTGCTTGGGTGTCTTCTGTCCCATAAGATGTGGGCAACACAGACATTCTGAAACCACCTCCCCTTTTGTGGCTATTCTGATTTTTGAGGCCTGTTCACTGATCAGGGAAATACAATGTTTTTATTACCAAACAGATCTGATAGCAATTCCTGTTGTGGAAAAACCATCGCATGCTTAAATATAGAATGCTTTTCTGAGGAAACAGGTGACCACAGTTTGTCAGTATGCAAAAGACATGAATGTCTTAGCATGCTAATCTTAGCATCTTCTGCTCCTTTGTCACTATTCATGTAACACTGATGCACAACACCCATTTTATATTATTCCAATATTTTTATCAGTTTCTACATAATCTTTAAATGATGTTGATTTATAAAATATTAATCATATATTCTTTGCAATACAGCAAACGTTAAACTGATCCAATTTCAACTTCTTTGCTGGGCTCTTCACTTTTCTGAAGAATTATAAGAACCTACTTGTTTAGAAAATAAATTTTTATTTTAAGTAGCTTGACAAATTTGGTAGCAATCTCTCATGGTTTGCTGTAACGGCAGCCATATGGAACTATAATTTCAAAGTCCCACAGACCTAATTCAGTTTTATGCTATGTTGGATTACATGTCAAAATTATCTTCATGCCATCTGTAACAGTTCTTACATTCTGAATTGTTTCATTGTAGTTTTAGTGTAGTGCTTGTTATGTAGAGATTCGTTCTTCACATCACTTACTGATGTTTGATTTCTTAAAGGACCAAACAGCTTAATTTTTCCCATATTGTGTCTTGTAGGTTAGGCTCTAGGAATTTCCTGAGAAAATCAAAGTAACTGTAAAGATGAGTTATCATTCATGTAAGTGAAAACCAGGAATTTATCTGATTTTGCTTCATCACTTGAGAGTGCTGTTTTGCTTTGTTTGTACTTGTGGCACACCAAGATCTCTTCCCTTTTAAATGTAATTGCTTGGCCTTTCCCACAGAAAATGTCTCCTGAGGATACTTACACATACTGACATGATGGACTTGTTGAAAGGGAAAAAAATGTGAGGAGAAAGAGGAAAACCAGTGAATAGTTGTTAAAAGAAATAAAAAGTTAGCTGCCTTAAATGTTATTCTTGGGTACCAAAAGAGGAAGTTTTTCAAAGCCGAAGAGGTGGCAGTTATGGCTCTCATAGACCCCAATTTTTGCCTTATTTTCACAGTCTTTTTGTCTTTTACACAAATGCCCCCGGTCCTCCACTGAACTGTGTCACTGACTTTGCAACCTCTCCCCGTTCCTATGTGTAAACTCGTTATCCTGGTCAGGGGCTGGGTGTGAGTTTTCAGACTGAGTCTTCCCTGCAGAATTTCTGCAGGCTATGCAATGATTTTGGAACACTTCGGAAGGGGAAAGTGGGAAGATGAAAAAAAACATCTCAAGTGGCTGTTCAGCAGATGGTTTAATTCTTTGTTCATGGTCAAGCTTTTTTGTCCTTCAAATCATTGTCTTGTGTTTTCTTTCCACATCACCATCCTCTCAGCACAGCTCCACTGAAAAAAAATTAAGCATACCAGCATACTAAGTGAGCAGTAAATTGCAGCATTAACATGGCAATTGGAGACCTTCCTAGTCCTTTAGCTTATGTTACAGCCTTTTATGTTGCTTTTTTTCCCCCTTCTTATATCTTTTTTTTTTTTCCATGTGGACTATTAAGCAAATTCATACATCTTGCTACATGTGTTTACTGCATTTGATAACATGGGTCTCGTGTCAATTACTGTTCTTAAAGGCAGTTATAACATGAAAAATAAAATCTGAAATTTGGCCTGCATGGTTGTGGGGGGTTTTTTGTGGTTTTTTTGTTTGTTTGGTTTTTTTTTTTTTTGCTTGTTTTTTAGTGCGTGTGGTTTTGTTTGTTTGTTTGTTTTTTTAGGAAGCAGTTAAGAGCAAAGGTCAAAGATAATCAAAAAGATTCACAAGAACTAGTATTTTGTAAGTTGTGTCTGTGTACATATTACGTCTCTGGGGTGTGTGGTTTGGTAAGATTTGAACAGTTCTCCTCACTTTGCCAGCAGATCCCCATACATGGTTAGTCCATCAGGCCTCAATGGTGCTCGATTGATGCCATCACTTCCAGTGTTAATGGTTTGGGGGATTGATGCCATCACTTCCAGTGTTAATGGTTTGGGGGTTTATCTCTCAGCGGCTTTTTTTCTTGTGCGTCAGCTTTAATTTAAAGGCACTATTTTAAGTTATAGCTGTAAGACAAATAGCAACTTGTGGTTCTGGATGGTTTGTTTTTCTATTGCAGCAGATATGAAGTGTTGGCTGCTGTAGGAATTCAGTCGGGATCTCTTGCTGTTTGACTTCTACTTCACACTACCTTCAGAAAAGTGAATGTGTACATGTGGATGCAATTTTATTATCTGACAAAGATAATAAACAGTTTTAATTATTTGTAAATCCAGAAAGCAAGATAGTCCATGACTGTCACAAAGAGAGTCTGCTTGCCTACTGCCACAATTACATAAGACTGCAGATACAGTTTGTCCCCAGTAAAACTGGCTCCATGAAAAATTGACTCATGGAGGCACCTCAGCCTGTGTGGTGACTTTACTGCTACATGCTAATTCCAGGATCAGTAACCTCTGGCTTGGGTTCTTCCTGAACTGAAACTTAGTTCTAGAAGTGGCTGAGGGACATCTTGTCATTAAAATTTAGGCCTATGCATTACATCTCCTGCTTATACCACTTACACAAGTTTCTTTTCTGGGTGGTGTTACATAAGAAAAGTGAAGTGATTCATCTTAAGATGCAGTCTGGGGGAGTTTTCTTCACCCCACCATCCTGGAGTTTGGTGTCAGCTGTACCTTTAGCATAGTTTTTGTGAAAACTTTCATTTTGCAGTGTTTTGGAGAGGTCAGAATAAAAAGGGAGACTATGAGAACGAGGGACAGACAGAATAATAAGATCTTTTACTGAATTCGTACAATTTTTAAAATTTGTTTTTACATATATAAGAACATCTTGTAATACTTAAATCAGAGGCACAAACGCTAAACTTTCTCTGCTTAATCCTGTCTTTGTTTTGCTAAAAGTGAGAAACCAAACTTTACATGGCCAGTTGCTCTCTGAAATGAATGCATCCGATGAAGAGGATATGTTTACTGGTTTTGTCCTTTAGGTAGACAAAATAGGAGATCCTCTGACAAAAGAAATGACAGAGTATATGAGGTATTTTAAACACTTCAGATTCTGAGGATAGATCCAGCTTTATTAGACTGATAACATTTGAAGAGTGGTACTGAAATCACTGGACTGCCATTTGATAGTTGCATTTGGCTGTAATTACGTTGACATGCTCTTGCCATGACTTAAGCTGATCATCATCATCATCATCATGTGCTTCTCAGTATCTATTTTCTGTTATTTCACATTTTATTAGATACTGGACTTAGAACAATTCTTAGGACTATCCTTTCTGTACTGTTGTTTCAGCTACAGTTATAATGATGTTTCATCTGCAATTGCAGGTTTGAGCACCATCTCCAAATAATAGTATTTACTAAGAACAAACTTGGCCTTAAAAGTCAACACACTGTGTTAGAAATACCAGCTTAAAGATGCTTTACAAATGCTTACTGCATGCAGTCTTGAATGTACAGATAGAACATGTATAAATTTCTGCCTCGCTGACATATCTGATGTTCTTTGTTTTCACAACCTGTTCATGGGCCACTCTCCTGTTAGCTACAAAGGGGATAAAATGTTTCTTCCTCTACTCAACAGACTTTTTGTATTTTAGTGAGAGATTAATGTTTAATCTGATTATTTGCTCAATGGTTTACTGTATCACCCAGTACTACTTTTTCCACATAAATGTGAAGTTATATTTCAGGGACTCAGCAGGGATTTCTTGAGGAATCTTGACCTACATGTGTCTATAGAACATGGGATGTGTTTGAGTGAGCAGAGAGAACTAAGAGATGTCATTGCAAGGCTGTTCTCTGATAGATTTGCCAAGCTGTGGATATTGGGAAAGCTGGAGGTTGGGAGAGGTGGGATACCTGTTGCCCAGAAAGGTTGTGGAGTCTCTGTCTTGGGAATTTTTCTGTCTCGTTTACGCACAGATCTAAGCAACCTAGTCAGAGTTCAGTGCTTCTCCTGTTTCAATAAGGATGTTGGATTTAGATACCATAAGGTTCCCTCTGACCTGAAAGATTCTAAGAAAACAGATTTGTACTGATTTGGAATGTCTAGGGGATGATGTTGGATTTTTTTTTCCTTACTCCTTAGGTAATTGTGTTTTATTTTGTAACTTCTCTCTACCCATAATGAAAAAAATTGAAGCAAAACATCATTTAGGCAAAAGAAGATCTTGTTCTCACCTCAAATTTCTGTGATTTATAAAAGCCATGTGAATACAGGGTATATTAAATGCAGATTAGGTACAAAACAAGCTTTGAAATAACAAAAGAAGAGAACGAATACATAAATGTGGATTTGATAAATTACTCTCCTTTCTTCTCTTAACAAGACAGATAATTCATGAGCAGTATTTTTTTAAGAGAATTATGAAGACTGCAGTCTTGATGGTTTTAATGTTGCACCACATATTTGTAGACTTTCAGAGTAAAAAAACTAAAGATATTTTAAGTTCCAGAAGCCATACTCAAGACAGGGATATATCAGGTTCTTAACATATGTGTGTAAAGAGTTCTTGCTGGCTGATAATCAATACAAATTTGCCCAATGCTACGTATGAGCTATCAAGATTTCATCCATAAATTCTCAGAAGATGGGAAGAAGTCTTGGGTGTTATGGAGGAGTAAAGAGAATCTGTGTTTCAGGAAGTGTGAATTGCCTTCTGCTTATTTTGAGAAGCTTGTCAGTGTTTCACTGGCCTTAGATCAGAGAGCTGTTTCCAAGATCTCCAAACTATTGATTAAAAATGCCTTTCCTTCACGTGCTTGCATTACCTTTGGGCTAAATGCATTCCTGATTCATAGCTGCCATCACCACTCGCTCCTCTTTCCTCCTATCATACAGACAGTTCCCACAGCTGTTACAATGTGTGACCTCCGGGGTTCCCTGCATTTCTGCATTTCATAAGGCTCCCTTCTGGTTTTGTCTGTATTTTCTTTGCTCTAAAATCTACATTCACAGCATCTCAAAATCTCGTTTTGCTTCCTTTTAGAGGATTATTATCAGTGTTGCTGTCTAAAGTCTTACCTGAAGCTGTACTTTTATATCTGTTTATTAAGCTCTTGTAATACTTCCTCTCTGAACATTCCCCCCTGATTATTTTTCCCCTCTGAAGGAACACTTTATGCTCACTGCAGAACCAAGGAACTAACCCATACATTCATCAGTATAAAAAACAAATGCCTGAGGCAGTGCAAGAAGTATTTCATGATGTTGAAAGCCAGCTGCACAAAGGAGTTTGATACAGTTTACTGTGTAATATTTCTGCACCATGACGCAGTGCAAAAGATATTATTGGTTTCTCTGCATCTTATATAATATGCTTAATATACATATAATTACATATATAAGCTTCCATCATATCTGTGTATTTTCATGTTCTGTTTAGAGATGAGATTGTCCCAATGAATATGAAACATCAAAAAAAAAAAAGATAAGCATTCAGATAGGTAATGCAGCAAAAAAAAGGAAGTACCATTTTTTTTTTACAGGTTGATTAGTGTGTTTCTAGGTAACAAAATGTTTTCTGATGTTTTTAGAACAGCAGAAACTGTAGACCAGCTTTCCTATCACATGATAAACAGAAAGTGTCTAATATATAGAAAAGACACAGGTGTAATTAGATGTGATTTTAATTCAAGATTCTCCCCACACTTATCTTAATTACCTTAGAAACTAACAAAAAAAATCCTATATACTGCTCTAGAGAGAGGTTTCCTATGATGTTTTAGGCAGTGATTCTACTCATGGTTCAGAAGAGAAGACTTGAAGCCCTGGAAAGCATCCTGTGTGATTCATTACATTATTATTATTATTATATATTATTTCTGGCTCAGTCTCTCCAGTGGTGGTTAGTGAATGTGATATCCTGGTTTCATTCAGAGAATACTGATAACACATAAACAGTCATACTAGCTTGAGTGTCCCTGCAAATCAATGCACCGGATTTTAGAGGCTCCGTGTCTGGGGCCAAGGCCTTCTGTGTGTGTTTTTCCACAGGAGGTGAATTGTGCATCTTCACAAATAGTTCTGTTCCAGGACAAAGTTGGTGGAGCTGTCAGAAGTCTGTCATGGTTATACTAAAAGTCCACAGGAAGAAGTTGAGGTACTTCAAGCGAAGCCGCCGGTGTCAGCAAAGCATTTGTGTGTCTGCTGTTACTGTATATGTGAAACTTTTAGGGTGCAAGGACCCTTCAGATACACGTTTTTGTGATGTGATGCTGTCAGTTCTGTACAATACAACATAATAATGAAAGCAAGGAAGAATGTTGTGAAAAACATAGAAAAATACTGTGCATGACATTACAGGTTTGATGCAAAACACTTCCAAATTCAAATGTTTGCCAGGTTACTCAGCTACTGTTTTGTAGGTCTGTGAGGGTGTTGTTTCCCCAGGGATTTGTTGAGGCATTTGAAGGAACTCGGCATAGTTCTTGGCACTGCTGGGGTTCATTTAAGTTATTACCCTCTCAGGTAGGACGTTTCTGATAGTCAAAACCAAGCATGTATTGGGTGACTGACTTCATGAAAACTCCTAAAACTCGCTAAGTGCCACATCTGAATTTCAGCAAAGGCTTCAATGCAAGAAACAAAAGGGGTTAGGCTGCCATTTGCCTACAGCATGAAAACCCCCTTCTGACAAACCATTGTGCTTAGTTATATAAAAACATTGTTCCTGCTGCGTCTTTTTATGCCAAATGTTCCCTGTGGTTGGGCACACAGGCTCTGTCTCCCCACAGTTGCATCAGAGCAAATGAGCTATGACACTGCTTGCCTGTTTTTAAATAAGTTCAATGTTGTCCATCTAATGAAATGCTAAAGCATACTCTGCCTGTGGGAAATGCAGGCTTTGCATGGAAGAATAGTTAGGGAGAAGCTTTGTGTGCTTTATGTTCAAAAAAGCAAACTAAAAACCAACACCCCCAGCAAGTAGGTGTTCTGAATGTTGCAATGAACATCTGCTATTGAATTTAAGTAAATCCTGAGTTGCTAGTTTTTAATTTGAATGGATGGCATTGATAATCTTGAAGAATTATGTATTAACTGTGAAAAACTTTTTAACCACATTCTGTAGCTGTAAGCTTGGAAGTCCTTGATCTGCAAGAAAGTCGTGGGAGTGTATGGCTGTTCTGTGGACAGTGGATTAATGACTATATGAAGATTGAAAGATCATCACTGTTTAATGTTAAGTCACATGATCCTGATATTTTTGCCTTCTGTACTAAAGTTTGGAGTTTGTCTGCTTGAGGTGATCTTCTTATTCCTTTGCAGGTTTGGCAACTGCTTATTCTATTTTTACATTTTTTTCATCAATCTTTTAATTTTATTTGAAAGTCTGTGATTATCTGTCATAGAGTATGAGCTCATTTCTCTCACTGACTACAGAACTGCACTGATGAAAGAACTACATTTTGTCTCTAACTGATGCAGCTGACTGATGTGCTTGGGGTCAACTGGTAACAGCATCATAGAGAGGGCTTTCAGGGCAATTCACAGGAGGTGATGCAATCATCATAGTTATGTGCCAGTTATATTTGTGCTAGTTATATACCTTGTTTTAGGGTACTGTCTCAATTGCTGGTCACTTATCTTCGTAGAGAAAAAAGATGTCAAACTGATGCTGGATCAGCAGCTGTCCTTAATTTTTTTGTTAGAAAAAAGCAGTAAACAAAATAAAGTTTAGTTAAAAAACATATTTTGATCTAATAGGTGCCCTTTTCAGAGCTTCACGGATAGAAATCACAAGAGCAGTAACAGATTCTCAGATTAAAAATATTTGAGCTTAATACATGGGTTTTTTTAATGTGAATAAGCTGAAGTATATACAAAATAAATGAGATGACTGCAAGTCTCCCAAATAGTCAGGTCTGACCTAGGAACAGAAAGTGTGTCTCCCATGTACCTATCGTGAGAAAACTTTTTGTAGAATAGCAGTTTTCCAGAATTACAAAGAAAGAGGAATGATTAATATGAGAAAGCAAATGCAGAAACCCCAGTGTTTTTGTGGGCTAGCATAGGATAAATCATTTAATGACAAGAGCTTATTATTAAGAGACTAAGAAATTCAATATTAAGCCCCAATAAGTGACCAGCATTAAAATTTTGGGATAAATTGCTTAAAGTGTCTCTGCCTCTGGAAGGGGAGGTGGAACTAGATGATCTTTTAGGTCCCTTCCAAGGCAAACCATTCTATGATAATTATCTCAAATAATCTGGCTATGAGTGGGTTGAAGTTGAATGTAGAGAAGAAGGGGCTGCATGCCAGAGAATGTGTCCTAAAATTTGGTCATGGCAAGAATGTGGCAAACAGAGAGAAACAATGCCTTAGAACAATTAAGTCAACAGTAGCAGCCTGTTCTCATTGATCATTTGATGACTAGAGAAAATTTTCCAGACAGCTTCAGATGGCTGCATTCATATTGTTATATTGAGAGTAATTAAAGCTGTGGTGTGACAGCTATACAATCTAAGATGGGAAGTCTGTTATATGTTCTGCGTATAACAGCTGATATTCAAAATTGTTACACTTGTTTTCCTGTCTGTCTCACTTGTATTCATTATTTAGGCAGCTGCATGAAGTAGTTCATGGGAAGTCTTTGGCCTGTGAAAATTAGACATGCATTTTAAAAAGCAGACTCTTGATGTGCAGTTGCTTCTCTACATAAACCCCTGCTCTGTTACTGGTGCTACAGCTACACAGAAAGCTTCTCTGACAAAGCTTTGTGTAATCGGGTGTGAAGCACATGCCAGGATGAACAGCTGAAGTGCAGCAGGTCAGGCCTGAGATGATGATTGCACTTCTCATCTCATTAGCACCTTTAATCCAAGAGGCACGGAGCATTTTAAACTTAAATTAATTTTTGTCATCACTATGTGAGCTGCTGTGAGTGTGGTACTGTTTCTGCATTTTGTAGGGAAGAAACCAAAGGAGAAAAAGGTTAACAAAGTAAACCAGCAAACTGCTGACCAAGCCAGAAACAAGTCTTTTCACTCCTCCTGCTCTTTAAGAAGTAGCCCAGGGGCTTCCAGTGCGTGTTTGGAGGCCACAGAAGAGATGGTGTTCGTGCTCTGTTTGAAAATAGACTGTGACAAGACACATTCATCTTTATTTCACTTGTTAGGACCCAGATTTTCTGTCAGAAAATATTCAGGGATCTGCAAACTGAGAGGCACTGAATAACAGTGAAGTAAGCTATCTCCAAAGATGTTCTGGCTAAGCAAGTGTGGATGGAAGAGGGTAGAGATTTCTGAAGACAAAGGATGAAACTACAAGGAGGAGCAGGGGATGAGGCACAGAACAAACCTGAGAGGGTCTGTGAATACAGAGAACAGTGGAGCACTCACTAGAAGAGATGTTTTCTCTAGGAAAAGGTATGAATTTATAATTAGAACACCTGTGGAGACTCTAATCCCCAACTATAGTCCTTATTTATTAACATCTGGAAGTGCTTTTCCCTTGAGTCCTCCCTGCCAAACCTGCAGCCACTGGTAATTCTTGGATTTGGGAAAATCAGACTTCACAATATCAAGAAGTGAATAAATGAAAATAATTAAACTGGGGGGAAATGGCTGGTTTGGGAAGTTAAGATACATGCTTTTGCTTTTTCTCCTAAAAGATTTCCCTTCGCTGTAGAAAGGAAAGGGAAGAAAGCAGCAAGTATAGACACTTTGGTTGCTCTGTTTGCTCTAAGACCTAATTGCAAGTGTTCTCTGTGTGCTTTGAGATGAAAACGTGACATTTGAATGGACCAAGTACATCGGTAAAAGGACAAAGGACAGTTTTGGCTGGACAGAATATCAATAGGTTTTCCTGTTAAATTTAAATAAATAAATAAATAAGGTAATTACTGACCTGCTAACCGGTTTTGAAATTTACCTATCTGAAGGTGAAAATGCAGCTGTATTATTGGCAAAGTGAAAAAGAACAGAATAGGAAAGTAGCTCTTTTCCCTTCTATGAACAGCTGCTCTACTCCTCTGTAATCAAAAGCTAACACCAGCTTGAGGTTTTTTTCTAGCTGTGGGGTATTCTTAATGGATTTTTTCATGATAAATTGTAGATGTGATTTCTTATGCCAGAATAAAGGATGTGTATTCCTGTTTAGTTAGTCTGTTAGACTATGTTTCTTCTCTTCTTGCTCTTTCAAGGGATACAGAATATAAACCTAATTTTTCAGTCCCATGATAATGAATTAAACATGTCCTATTCCAGCCTAAAGCAAACTGCTAGGAAATAAGTTTGTGTGGGAGGGGGTTGCTAATTGAAAGAGCAAACGTTTTGTAGGTAACCTTTTTTTGAACTGAAATCTTTTATCTCATTTAGTTTGCTTCTGCAGAAGCTGTTTTCCCATGAAGATAATCACTAAAATATAGAACATTCAATATTAACAGACTGCCTGTTATTAAGACTCCAGGGGAATTTTGTCCTGGGCCAGACTAGAATTAAGGCTAGACTGTGGTGATTGGCCTGTTCTGGTTTAAGTGCAGCCCTAACCATGATGAATCACGTTAATCAAAGTGTGTGTGTGTGTGTGGCATTCGAAGGCAGATGCTGGTTGCTCTGTCTGACCTATCCAGGTGCAACCTGGAACTGTGCAGCCATGCTCAACGCTGCTCCTGAGTTTTACAGTCAGCCTTGCTGAGCTGGGGCTCAGGATTTAGCTAAACTGGAAACACCATTTCTAGTGGGTGCAGCACCTGGCTGAAAGGGCTGCATTCTGTTCTCTTACTCAGATCTGCTCTCACTGCACTGTAAGCTCAAATATCCTTAGGGTGGGATCCTTCTGCTGGTTCTAGCCCAAACCACCACACCAACTAATTAATTTACTTCTGAATTTGTAAACAATCATAAGTTTTGTTCTCAGCATGTGCATGTTGGACCTATTGACAGTCGGTTGTGTTTGGTCTTCTACTCACGTGCCTTGGATCTGAAACAGTTCTCTATTACAAAGGCAATACATATTTTTAACTGAGATATAAAATTTTCTTATTTGCTTTCCATTTTATTCTGATTCATATGTGATTGACTTGACTTTCATGGAGCTTTTGTTGTCTGAGCATGAACAGAAGCATATGCACTAGGTGAAGGGTTTTTTTGTTTGTTTATATTTTTTTTAATTGTAATTTGTTCTTTGCATTTAAAATTATAGGGGCTGGAAAACTGGCAGAATATTGTCCTATAATTTCAGTGGCTCATTTAAATAGGTGTTATTTGTGCTTGGCTCTTAAAATAGCACATCTCATTTTGAAAAAGCTCATCCCCAAAATTTATCTGCAGTCTAAACTGAGGAAAATGATGTACTCTCTAAGGTAAAATCAAATGCAGTAGATGTTCCATACATTTCTGTTGTTGACTACATTGAAAATATTGCTGGTGACTGACAAAGCATTTACTAGTTTTTAATTTTTATTTTTTTTTTTTGCTTTTGAAATGTACAGTTTTCTCTCAGACTAATATGCTTTAATGCAAAGGAATTAATGTACAGTCAGAGTTTTTATTTGACCTTGGCTACTCTTATGGGAAAATCACTGCTTTTGAGACTTCAGCATTTTGTGTGTTCATCTGTTATTCAGAAGCACTGTCCAGCTTGAGAACAGCTGCAAGAGGACTTCACTAAGTAGTAGGATTTCATTAGGTATTGAAATTTATCTTAGTGTCTTATTGGTTCACTTGTCTTTCTTAGCATCTTGTTTATCTTGTTATCTTACTTAGCATCTCTACTATCACACAGAATATTTCAGTATTTCAAGTGTTGCACTTGAAAAAAAGTTAGATGTGTCCTGCCATGTCATATCAAATCAAGCATTCTTGTTTGGTTTACTTAATCATAGAATGTATCATAGGAAGGGACCTTTAAAAATCATCTAGTTCCAGTCCCCCTGCTGTGGGCAAGGACACGTTCAGTCCCATCATGAAGGAAAAAAAATATCAAAGCTTCTAATAAAATTAATTTTTAAGAATATATAAAAATAAAATAAATACACATGTGAAAGAGTGTTTCTTGCAAGAGCTTCTGAATTTGCAGTTTTTTCCTGGTGCATCATCCTCCTCCACTTCTGCGAAGGCAAAGGGTGTCGCTTTTAAGGTGAGGAATCTCAAGCGATAGTAAAGATCTTAAAGATAAAAGTTTAATTCACAGAATTAGGGTTTTAAATATGCCTGCTAGTCAAACTCAAACATTTTACAGTAAAACTCTCCTCTTCAAAAGATGCATGAATACACTTTGAACTTTCAGAAATTTAAGTTGTTAAGGTATAAGAGGGATTAAATTATCCTGAACTTACACTGCTTAGAATGTAGAAAATGTTCTCCTTTCTACTATAAAAGAATCATGTGGATTTTGTTTTTAATGCTGCCTGCTTATATTAAGACATATGCCTAACATTTTTGATTTATCTGCTACAAGAAATGTATTATATGTTTAGGCCAAAATATAATTTTTGTTGTGGTTGGCAGTAGTGTTAATACACTGGACTACCACATAGGAGGTGTAGATATTGTGAGAGGGGGTTGATACTCTGAAACAAGGTGGAGGAAATAAAAGTACTAAACATGAGGAATGGGCAGAGAATAAAGAGAATAACAGTAGGTGCTTAAAAACACCAGGAGATGCAAAAAAGGGAAATAAATGTAAAAAAATAAAAAGCAATAGAAGCAAAAATACAAGTGATGAAACAAATTTTGAGTTCAGGTCTTTTAACCATGGAGTTGATGTTTGATGTCAAAACACCTTGATATAAGAACAAGAAAACTTATGCAATTCTTTTGCTTCTGTTAAGTGCCGTAGGAAAATGAACTCTGTATTGGTCTTCCTGAATTTCAGATCACTCTTGTATTTTAAAGCAGAACATTATAAGTAACATGTGTTTTCCAATTCTGACCATGCTATCTTAATCCCTGCAGGAAACTTAGAAATGTCAGTTTTGCATGACTGGGAGTGGCTGTTTTTATTGATGCAATCAGTAAAGCTTGTGTCATGTATTTTCCAGAAAAGTTCGCTTCTCTTCTGGTGGGTGTTAAATGTAAATTATGGGATATTGCCATTGCTTATTAAGACCTAGATGGTGAGTTCCAGTCCTCATCATATACAATATACTGTTGAATATTCAATTTAATTGCCACTTGGTCTCCAGCAAGAGAGGCAGTTTTGAAATATAGGAGTTCAGCATGATAACAAAGAAAGTAACCTCTTTATCAATGACTTTTTAATAATTCTAGTGAAAAATGAAAGAATTCAGATCACTAACAAACTCTTCACTTGTTAACACAATCATCCATTGTTGGTCAGCTACTTTGAGAAGTTTTCTGAAAATTATCTTTTTCCTTCTTTTTGCTTTGAAAGAGCTTTGGTGTTTGTCAGCTTTTTATAATTCATCTTAAGCTTTTCAGAAATATGACTGAACACAATATTTTGAATCCACCTACTGTTCCTATTATCTCCAGTATTTCTTAAAAGGTACTTTTTTTAAAAAAGGCTGTTTCCTGCAACTGCATTTTAAATCAAGTTATGTGGGCCTCCCTGTCAACTTTTCATTTACGCTGGCTTTGCAGTGGGTATGTAGAAGTAATTGTTAATGGTTTCATTGCTTTCATGCCTGTCCTTTTCAAGAACACAGGGAAAAACTCTTTTTAGACCTGTGGCTCACTGTGGGATTGTATTTCATCATTGTAATTCATTCTTTAACCTTCTTTTTCTTCATGAGGGAAATACATCTTATTTTCAGAGTACATCTGTCATTCTTTTTTAGCACAGAACTAAAGAAATAGTTATTTCCTTTACAGCTTTCAGATTCACACAAGCAGTAGTTTGTGTGTTGTCCCACATTACCCCCTTTTAAATGTATCTAAAAGTGAAGACTAATGGGAAAGAACTATATTTCAAACTGTATATATGCCTACAATCCTTTCTCCAGCAAACTGCTGTCCTTGTTCTTTATCTGATGGGCTCTTTGCATTTTTTAAATTGTCCAGGCTTTTTCTATGACTTGAGTAGCTTTACAGTTTTCAGAGCACAGACTGTTTACTTTCCTGTACCTTGTGTTTTTGTGTTGCTACCTAAGGGATGTAGTGCTGTGACCAGCTACCTTGCTGGAGGACAAGACAGAGATAGAGTAGGAAGATGAAATTTCTGGCATAGGAACCAGCAGATAAGTGCAGTCTACTCCAGGCTCTCTATTTTTAGAGCCCTAGAAGGCCCCTCCTGATACTACAATATATCTAAACATAAAGATCTCAGTCCCAGCTTTTTTCTTTTACTCTTTAGAATGCTTGTGGGCATGTGCAAAGCCTGAAATAGTGGTGTTGGTGTGGGTTTTTTAATTTGGTCTATCCTATGTAATGATTCTGGAGGAGAAAGGACCCTGGCCAGGGACAGAGTGATTGGTGTTCCCTGGTCAGGAGCTCTGGGATTCTGCCAATTACTTGAGACAGTGCTTCAGTGATATAAAATGGAATATGAATTTTTAATTATTATTTCTCTTGGTTGCTTCTGCTTGCTTGCATCTAACTTTTAATGGCTTTATGGAATTATGTGCACACACTTCAAGGGAAAATCTGGACCTGTTATGTTTTTACTCATTTCTCCAGTGTGTTTCAGGGACATTGGCAATGAATAGCTCTGTTGTGGGAATATGCTTGTATTTTTACCTGTTGGGTTTGTGTTCCCAAAAGACCAAAGAAAGCTGTTCAAGTAGTGTATGAAATATGTACATGACAGCCTGATGTAAATTAAGGCCAAAAATATTTATAATGTGTTCTTGGAGACTATTTCTGCCAGGTAATTGCTTTTATGAGTCTAATTTGGGACCTGCACTGAAGAAAGAGCTAAGCCACTTTTTTTTGTTCTACAAATTCTGGATTCTGGTACTACATAACATTCCAGCTCCTGAAAAATGCAGATTTTGATTGGTGGATAGTGATTTCAGTTGGCCATTGCAGGGTAATTTCTGTAGCTGCAGGTTAGTCCAGCTGCACTTGCAGGGGGATCAGTAGTTGTACCATTGTACTGAGTGTGAATCTCCTTGTGCTGGGCTGGGACAGTCTGCATAAATAATCCTGGAAAAACATACTTTATTCCTTTATTGTGATGATTTGCCTGTTGTGATTTTAAGTCCAGCAGGAAACACATATAATATATGCTCAATTAAATGATTTGAATATTTTTTCAGTGACACTATATTTTTAAGCTTATCTTGGAGCATGCTTCTGCCTGATACTTTGGACATACCACAGCAGCAGCTCTCTCTACTTGTTCATGAAATGGAACAGGCTGCCCAGGGAAGTGGTTGAATCACCACTCCTGGAAATGTCCAAAAGGTCAGTGGATGTGGCCCTTGGGAATGTGGTTTAGTGGTGAATATCGTGGTGCTGGGTTAACAGCTGGACTCGGTGATCTTGGAGGTCTTTTCCAACCTTGATGATTCTGTGATTTTATGCTTCCTATTTACCTGTTTTGGAAGGATATAGAAAGGATTGTGATGTCTCATTACTTTGTGATGGCTGATTTTAAAATGAAGCACTATGTAGTTTGAGTTACCACAAACCAGATTCTGCTGTACATCCTATCACTAAGCAGAGCTTTACCTTCCAAATAGTCACATACACAGACTTCTACTGCAGCATGGCCTGGCATACACAGAGATTCAGGAACAAATTGTACAGCTCAAGATCTAGCTTGCCTATTCCTAATATTAAAGCAGCTGTTTTTTAAATGGAATTCTCTAACAGTATTTTAATGTGATGTTTTCAGCATTATGTAGAATTTTAAAAAGGGACTGCTTAATTATCTCCAATAATGTAATGAGTTATGTGTTAGGTAAATGATTTTTCTTTGGTTCTGTCTGACTAGTGAAGAAAGTCTGTGGGGATTTGAATTTTCTTTGTGCAATTAAGAGAAGTATCCAAGCAATTCTGTTGGTAACAGGGAGTGGTGTGGGACACATAACTTGAAACTAATCTCAGGCTGTTACTTGTTGGATCTTTCCAACAGAGAATGGGAGATATGTGAAACAGCTCCTTGAAATTGCTTGTCTTCTTACATTTTCAAAACGATGTTCTTACTACTACCTCTAGCTAGTCAGCTTCCTGAGATGGGCATGGACTTTCTGGAGGTCAAAACAGCTTAAAAGGAAGAAATCATTTTAACAAGAAGCTCTGAGTATGTAATTTAACTTGAATTAAAAACAGCTTTCTAGAGTATAGAAGAATAGGCCCTTACTATCTGAAATGAACAGCCCTGGGGCTGATGGAACATTCTGAGATATTCCCTTGCAGCATTATTTCATTTGGAATACTCTGTGTTCCACTGACATAACTGTGATCATAACAAATTCCTCTAGTAATCATGTGCAGGGCACAGTGATTCTCATGTCCACACACCCCCCTCAGCTGCCCACCCCAAACACAGGTAATATTTGTAGAGGTATTGCTGCTTAAACAAAGCCCAACTGCTGACAATCTGCATTTCATACATATTCTTTTACCTGTGGGCAATGAACATTAGATCATGTTCTGTTTGTATGCTTGTCTTCTCTGCAAGACAGAAGTGTAAAACACCTTTCTTCCTCTTTGCCTGACCTTTTGTTTTGCAAGTGGAGCTCAAGAAAACTACCTTTTTTATGTTTCATGGACTATAACAGACACAGCGTGACTGACTAATACTACCTTTAATGGATATAAAATGAATGCCTAGTGCTCTGAATGATTCCTAGTTCTTATAATCTGCACAATTTTGACTGACCAAAAGAGAAAACAGTAAAAAAATTCTGAAATTGGAGGATTTATGTGTCTTAGATGTACAAATATCAATTTGTTAGATTATTATTTAGGAAGACTTTATATTAGTTTGTAAGATTTAATTTGATAACCTGAGCCACCTAGATTTGGATGAAATTACTTCCCTCATGTTTAAGAATGGTGTCATTGTTTAAAAAGAAAAAAACTCTTCTCCTGTGTCTCTGCTACCCGCTCTCTACCATGCCTTTTTTTTCTGTGTGTGTGCTCATCATAGGCTTGAAGGCAAATGTTGGAAAATGTGGGTAGGTGAAGTGAAAATCTTGAGTTACAAGTTGCCACCAGCAGTTGCAGATCACTTCCAGTGACATTTCTAGGCTTTTTTATTCATTAATGAGCCTTTGAAGAGCCTGCAATTAGTTACTGAATGAGGTCATTATTGCTTCATTTTCTTCATCATGTTCTTGCACTCAAAAGCAACAAACACAACAAAAGTCCTTAAATTAAAGTCAGAATTTATTTTTTAAAAGAACCTCATAAACCTCAGGTGATAGTATGTGGTAACTGGGAAATGCAGACCGTTTGGATTGTGGACAGTAGTGAAGTCAGTAAAATGGATAAGGCCAGCCATGACAAAAGCTCTGGTTTGCAGAGATGTAATTTTTATTATTTTACATAGAGGATCCTGGAAGCAGCAAATGGTTCCCTCAGAGATTCAGAGTAAAATGAACTTCTTCAAATGAACTTGCTTCAAATAAGGGAGGCACAGGGGCTTGAGGAAGGAGTATGAGAGAGATGTAAGGAGGCCATTCTTCTGGAGTTCTGGTGCATTTAAAGCAAACAAACAACCAAAAGCCCCAAAGAGGTGACTGGATTGATGTTCCGTGTTTCAGTGAAGCAGCCAGGAGAAGAACGAGGCTTTTTCCCATTAGAGCTTTGACATGCTCCTTTATTTTATTACCATGCTCTCAAGCATGTTTAATGCTTATGGATATGAGATCAGAACAGACCCCTCTGAGGAGTCCTTTTGCAGGGTGGGATGTAGAGGTTAGGAAAGGAAGCACTAAAAGGAATCCCAAACAGCTCTTTTCTGTTTTCTCTCTGCCACTTCAATATAATGAACAGGGATAAATAAAGCAATAAAGCTGTCTGCATCCACAGCTGTATGGTTCCTATTCCCATAGCTCAGCAACATCAATCAAAAGTGAATTAGAGAGACATGTTATATTTCTCTTGCATATCAGAGAGCTGTTCAGGCATTACCAAATGTTAATTCATTTTAGCAGCTTGAAATGAGGCAAAAGTCTGGCAATAGTGTATCTGAAAACTCTTTGCTGTGTCCTGGATTTGTGTCCTTTGTCATCCCCTCATTTCTTTGAAGTAGCAAGGGCGCTGCTGAATGTGATTTCCATACAAAATGAATTATACTGTGTCCTCTTTTAGTACTCCTTCTGTTACTGCTATTTCTACTTACTCCTGATGCTTGGCTGATTGCAATCTGACATTTCTTCTCCTGAGCCCAAACACAGGTTTTCAATCCTGACATGCACAAAGTCTTCTGGAACAATAGACCATAACACAGTTTTAGATTAAGTGGTGGTGGAAAAGGTCACTGTGTTTCCAACTCTGTTATCCTAGAGTATTACAGTGTGGTTATATCTAGATAGTAAGCAAAACAATACCTGGATTCTGGTGGGGCAGTGGAAAAACACTGAAATAATACATGACAAACAGAGTTTGGTTGCTGTAAGGTGATTTTTGGCCAGTTACTTCACCTCTGTGCTTTATTTCATCCTATCCTCTTTTGTGCAGTTATATCATCTCTGAAAATGTTGACCAGGCAATTTTTTTGCTTAAAGACAAAACTGCTAGGTCCCTTAAAATGTGTGAATTCAATACAAAGATTTTCAGCATAGTTTTACATGCTGCCATGTAAAAAAGCAAGAAACTGTTAGAGCACAGTCAGGTTTCTTGTCACCATTCTTAGCATCTCATGGAAGACCTGTCACAGCCCAGACTGACAAAAGCCAGTGGAAACGATCTCTGTGCTAAACCTGGGGTAAAGTTTTAAAACAAGTTTTACAAAGGAAAAAGCTGAGTGGATGGTGAATAGTACAACTGCACATTCATGCCATGAAACCGTCACTGAGGTTTCTTTTTCACAGTTCTACATGTTGTGTTTCCTCTAACGAGAGCAGCACCCAGTGGCTGGAAATGGAGCAGGGTCCGGGTGTCTGGAGAGCAGGAGAGAGAGACTTTCTGATCATGCAGGGCATAATTCCAAAGCAATGACTGTACAATTACTATGACTCACTTTAATGCTACAGTAATTTACATAATATTTTCTGCTGAAGTACCTTAAATGTTTTTGATTGCAAACACCAAAATAAGTCTCATAGAATCTTCAGCTCAAAATCTCAAAACAAGTGGGAACAAACCCGATGCAGCTGGTAAGCACTCTGAAGCCAGTGATATTAAAAAAAAAACCCAACAGACAAATTAAAAAAGTTGCAGATTCTCAACATGGTTTAGGATTTATAACTATTTTATGTTAAAAAACAAGTTTGAAAAGCGATGTTCCAATATTAAATATTATTTATACAGCAGCCATGTTTATAGTTTGAAACCAGTATTCGCTTCAAACCTGGAATAATTTCCTTCTCTCATTCAGTTATAATGACATTATAATCCAAGTTGGTTTGTCTAGATATTATGCTTGTTTGCATTAAAGAGAAACATTTTTTAAACTGTTGCACATAATTTCTGCAACGAGATTCAGTCACTATGGATCTCCCACAAACTCGGATGAATGTAGGTGGTTATACTGGGGGAAGAGGTAGAAAATGTTGTTCATATCCTATTCCTTTATTTGCTTCTTTTATCTGAAATGATGGAGCTTCTATCTGCTTGAGCTTGTAGAGAGTCTTGCAGATTTTAGTGTAACAACCTGTGAGAGTAAAAGCAAGACTATTTCATTCTGTTTACACTGGAAACTTCTAACACTTCAGCAGGATAGAGGGCTAAGAACAGATTTTTTTCAAAAAAAAAATAATCCCTCAGAAAAATTATATTCTGAACCCTTAAAAACTGGCATCAACTGTCACAATGGCAGCTGATGAGTTGTGAAAGTTTAGCTTCATTTAAATGTTAAAGCTGGAATGAGGATTTTTCCTCTCAGTCCATTCCAGCTGTATATATGTGAACAGAGGTGTCAGCGACTTTGCAAGTCTGGGCACTGGTGAAAAACCAAAATCAAGTCAGGATTTTGGGGCTGCATTAGATGCCTTTTTGAAATTAATTTGCTAATGAAGGACTATTAATAAGGAAAAAATGAGCATATCTGAATCTACAAATCTATTTCTTTCTTCAGCCCAAGTGATTTGTCAAAGGCTCTTTGACCTTGGCTCTGTAGCTCTCAAGGTTTGCCCAATTACAGTTTTGTGCAGTGTAAAGCAGTAACAATTTATTTACAGTTCTTTTTGAGGGAAATTTACATTTTGAATAGTGGAACGATAGCTCTTGATCTACACTTAATTAACAGTGACACTGCTCACATTTATTCAAATGGAGCTAAACAGAGAGATGTGTAATTTTTATGCCAATTAGTCTGGTCAAGTGAGGTTAGCAAATGAAAGACTCTTTAACTCATAAAGAAATTGGGTGTTTGTTTATTTCTAAAAAAAAAGCTTCACACTGTTCCAGCCTCTTGCATCATTGTAGAAAATACAATACTGATCACAAACACAGGAAGGTGCTCAAGAGTGGCTGAGTTTTACATATGTGGAATCTAGGGGGAAGCAGGGATAAGGCAACAAAGTCTTATAAATGAATGGGAACAGGTTTTTTAATGGCTAGTGGCCAGTCAGGTTTGTATTACCGATGATTCTACCTGAGGACAGGTCTGGTGATCTTGGTAAAAGCCTGTGAATGTGGACTAGGTGAAGTCAGTTTTGAGCGTAAGCAGAGGAAAACCAAAAAGCACTGTGAACAGTGGGAGAGGCTTGGCTGTTCAGAGTGGCTGTGACAGTGTTTTGTCATAAGACGTTGCCTCAAATGTAGCTTTTGAGAATCTCTGCCCATAGGAATTGCTCAGAATCTGAAATGTTGAGAATGATCACCCACGGGAAAGCAAAGGATATTTGGGGTTGAAGTCAAGTGAATCTGGTCTGTGCAATTTGTCAGATTCTACACATGTATAAACTGAGGCAGAGAACTGGTCCCATTGTTGTTACATAAATTGGCAGTGAAATCCATCTCTTTGTGTGAGCAGCACTCAAGCCTATAAATGGCAAGACCTCTCAGTAATATTTTACATATTATTTGTGTGCAGTCTAGTCTCTTCAGTCTGTACAGCAGCAGATTTCTAGCATTTATATTTACCTCTTGGGGGGGTTGACTTTTAATTGAGGAATGTTCATTTTGTTGGAGTTCTCTTCCGTAGCTGCTAACGGGTTGATAAAGTAAATTATTCAGTGTAATATCTTTCAGATTATTAGTATGGGTAGAAAACAAAACAAAAAAAACCCCCTACAATGTTAAACAGAAATGCATTAAAACAATATTGCTGG
This sequence comes from Corapipo altera, assembly GCF_003945725.1. Classification (NCBI taxonomy): domain Eukaryota; kingdom Metazoa; phylum Chordata; class Aves; order Passeriformes; family Pipridae; genus Corapipo; species Corapipo altera. The sequence goes on along the minus strand of NW_020884894.1, from coordinate 2,859,454 downwards.
CTTTTGAATTTTAAAAGGTACACTGGACATCAAAAAACACTGCCTCCACAGCCTTATTGTAGTTCAGAGACACAATTAGAACAGATTCAAACTTAAATAAAAAATAAAACAAAATAAAAATCTCTATTCCTTGCACACCACCTGCTGCTCAGAATCCAGCAACACAAATTTGCTTTGACAGTGTCTGTACCAGACTGGAAGTGAACATGTGAGTCATCTGCTGTTTCCTGGAGATGGTTGTACTGTACAGTGTTTGCCAGCCAATCCCACAGGGAAAAGCCAGGCTCTGGTTTGGGCTGCAGTACTAAATGTCAGGAGAAGATTTGAGGGTTTCAGTGGAGGGGTCTCCTTGATCCTCTTCCAGCTGTCTGCTGAGGCTCAAAACTTGAAAAGGGTCTGAGTAGCCCTGAGGGAAGATAAGCAAAAGTCAGAAAAAGAAAAGTAATAATGGTTCTGTTTGCATGGAGTTTACAGGCTGCACAGCTGCATGAAAGGAATATGGTTGGAGGCTTTGCTGGTCTGTGTGTGCCAGTTTGGTTGAACAAATGTCCTGTAAATACAAAGGAAACCCTAGAGAGCCTTTGCTAAACTTGGTCCTCCTGTGAACTCTCCTGGTAGCTGCTCAAAGCATGACTATCCCTGTCTCTGCAGCTGATGGGGGCTTGGCTGCTAATCCATGGATCCCCACTGGAAAGGAAACAAGGCAAATATTGGCACCGGGAAACATTAGTGAATTTTGAGCAATCACCAGTGCATTTCACTTTGATGAAATAATTTCTTTATTTAAGCAACTCTTGCTATATGATTTTGATCCTACAAAATTAATGCAGTTTCAGAAAAATACTATACATGAGGCATGAGCAGTACTGCAACACTGGACACCTTTTAGTGTGATTGAACTGTGGAATTATATGCAACATTGATTTGGAATTTGATTAGAAGCGTCAGATAATTACAGTGGTCAGATTTCTTACTCAACTAAATTAATTTCAATTACTTTTGAATTTTGAGTGCTCCTGCCATGCAGGGTACCTGCTGTGCCCCTCCATTTTCAATAGCTGCTTATAGGTTTCCTGGCAGTTGTAACATCTGGAGTGTGGTTAAAAAAAAAAAAGGCAATACTTTCCTTATGTTCTTTATACTGATAGTGCTCCACTGTGCATTCATTTGATTTTACAGTTAGTTGTGACACGTATCTCTAGCTGTGTTTTACCACGGTCAGAGACTGAAACGGTTAATGATTTATGCATTCTAGGATTGCCAAGGGATTGCAGGTTTCTGCAGGACTTTTGCATTGTACCTCTGATGGCCCATCAAAGCCCATCCCCTGGCCCTGCCAACCTTGAAAGGCGGGAAAAACCCTTTGGCCAGCACAGACCCAGGAGATGCTGGAGGCTCGTGGCATGGCCCCTGACACTAACCATGGATATAATAACTCAGGACTTCTTTGAGTGTGGGGGTTTCCCTCCTTCACTCCCAGCAGATCAAGGTCACCACTTCAACTGACAGACACGGAAGCTGCAACTACCAAGTTCCATTACTGGACCCCGTGGGCGGTGACTATATCTATCTATCTATCTATATCTATCTATCTATCTATCTATCTATCTATCTATCTATCTATCTATCTAT
>NW_020884894.1:2777819-2857812 GCF_003945725.1 Corapipo altera | reverse complement strand
TATCTATCTATCTATCTATCTATCTATCTATCTATCTATCTATCTATAGATATCTATCTTTCCACTCTCAGCTTTTCTTTCCATTACTCTCCCTTACCCTTATCCTGTTTTTCCTTTCTCTCCCTTATGCATTTTCTCCCCAGGGGTTATCCCTATGATAGATAATATAGATGACAACACCCAAAATGCTAACATACCCCTTAAAACAAAATTGTTAAAATAACAATATATCTATATACGTTTTCAAACACCGATTATTTAGTGTCATTTCACTCTAATCCACCCCAAGGGAATTATTGATAAGAACCTGGGTTACCCCTCTCCCCTTTTTCTGTGTCGGGTCGTAACAACCACACACACGAAAATGAGAGGAGGACAGCACCTTTAAGATGTAGTACACTTGCACTAGAGAGAGTATTCATTCAGTATTTTTGTTACAGCCTTTATGAATGATTATATGCCATAATTCATTTTAGTACTTTTATCAGAAAATAAACTGACTGAAAACCTAAAATACATACTGTGTCTTTCATAAAGGTGATTTCAAGTGCTTGCCAGATCTGATCATCAGTATAGTTGCTGAAAGGATCTAAATTGTAGCTGAAAGATATAGTCTTTAAAAAAGGCAAGGTAGTAAAATAGAGGAAGAACTGTTTTCCCTGTATCTCATTTGATAATCTTTAAATATAATTTCTACTTGACTTGGCCAGCCTTTGAGAGAGTTCAGTGACTCAGTGTTTTGGGGTCTCAGGAAGATATCTCAGAAACCGTGCAGAAAAGTCTATTATTTAATACATACACACTGTCTTTAATACTGCTTTCATTTTTTTACAGAATTTAAAGTGTCTGTATAAACTGGAGTCTTGCTGCCATATTTAAAGGTAGGTCTTACCAAGGCATAATCCAGTATCTCTTCAAGTGAAGTAAATTCTGAGTTTGTCTCAGTTCCTGTTTTCACACACCTGGAGAAGACAACTCGCTATAATTTAAAAAATCTGATATAATTATTGGAAAATCACCTTTTGTTCATTTTGACTTTAATAGCTCTGTTGAGGAAAGCAAAGTGACTAATCAAAGTAAAAGGCTGCTTAAGAATGAAGCAACATAAAACCTCGTCAACAACAGAATTTAGCAATAGAGCCCAAGGCAATTTCCAAGCCATTAGAACTGCCTGTGGAGACTGCCAAGCTGCAGTAGCTAGAAAAGTATTTTTCACAGTTTGATGTAAAGTCTTGGGGTTTTTTTTCTGGCCCCTTTTGCTTTAAGGACATACTATGTAGTTATTAAGAGGCAATAAACAGTATATTTAGTGTGAATTTTAAAACTATATATATATATGTATATATAATAACAACACTAACAATCAAGTAATAATGCCACTGAAGTGAGTTCATTTCTCTATGCTCATTTTTAGCTAAATTCTGTTCAAATGTAGAAAAGATAATTACGTATGTAATTTATATGTGCATGTCTCTGTATACAGATTAGACAAGAGGTTAGTCAAGGAACTCTGAGGATGGTAAGTTTAAGGAGAGTGGTCCTGTCTTGCTGAAATTGTGTGTTTCTGAGAATCAAACCTCTGTGTGGGTGTGAACTACCCTATTTAAAATTTCTCTTGGACAATGAGAACACACTTGCTCTGCACAGCACACCCTGAGTACAGGGATATCTCACTGCTTAGAATCCTGCTAGATCAGTATGTTTTAATCAGCCTAATGGATCACTGGTTACCAGCTTAAACTGCAGTGCATTCCCTACTCTCTTATATGCTGGAGTCTGGACAAACCTTGAGGATAAATATAACAATATCTGAACCCACTAATGAGAGTCATTGAACCTTATCTCTTAAAAAAGTTTCTAGAGGTTGCTTAAAACTCAAAGGTAAAAGTGTGTGGTCTGTTAAAAAGCTGGCACAGTGAGACTGGATTTCATGGTGCTTGTTAAATTCTTTTGAAGGTCTGTAGTGGAAGCTGCAGCATTGCTGTGGCTGCTCGTTTTCTAAATATAAGAAGCCCCAGGATCGTGGCAGCTTGTGTAGCATGGTAACTTTGATGGACACACTCTTTTATCCCTCTGTTGACTGGGATCATCAGCCTACAGTATCCACGAACACCTGAATTTAAATCCAACATGGCCTATCTAAATCAGGGCAAAAATGAAACAAAGAATGTTCAACTGTATTTGTCTTACTGGTTGATAGAGTTGTCTCCTTTTCATAAGTATGAATTACAGTGAGACCTTTCACAGAGGAGTGTACATGAGACAGCAGTGGTGATCTGCTCATTTTCATTCTTCTTAGTTCTTGGATAGTTCTCAGAAAAAAACCCTGAAATAGTAGGAATTCAAGGTACTATGTGCCAGTAAAACCCCTGGGTGTAAACCACAGCTGGTCATTTGTTAATGACACTGCTCATGCAGGTGATTTGAACTGAAACATTGCAATGTGTGTACACTGACAGCTCTCCACTTATTTGTGCTCTGTAATTTTGCCTGAATGTCCCAAGAATGCAGAACCCTACATATCCTTCTGGCTTCTGCTTTGGTTTGTCTTACAAGCTGAGTTCTGCTTTTGATTTAGAGAAAATTGAGACTACAGCCTTATCAATTAACTTTTTAAATACTTTGCACCTTCAGAAACCTACAAGAAGGTACTTCCTATATTCCTGAGCAGAGCTACAACTTTATCTAAGTTTAGCATAGTAGGAGAGAGTTAGGACAGCCCTATGGTTTGTAGTTTTAACACATACCCAGTTTAGGCATCTAGCTTAGGACACCTTTAAAAACCTGTTTGAGAGGGTAATTACTAGTACTTGAATTGGTTCCCTTCAGGTGATTTCAGATCACTTGTCAGTTGAAAACTCTGGCTGCACTTGCTATTTCTGTATCTACTTTCTCCCTGAAGGTTTTAGCATAGAAAAATGTTACTAATACCTTTTCTGTATTCAGAATCTCCTGTCATGTTTCAGTACTCATAATGCAGTAATAACAAAATAATGCAAGATCCTTACCATTGCAGAATCTCTCTTACATCATTTTGTGTCCTTTCCTAAGTGGTGTTTTGGGAATATTGCAGTATGACAAAACATACAAGAAAACCAGTGAAAATACTTTAATAGGTATTGTCAGAAGGGGAGAGAAGCTTGAAGAATAGCAGCACACCTAATCAAGCATACACTCTGCAAAACTGAACACCTCTGTGCTCTGCAGTGATGGTTGAATGTTGGAAAGTATCTTTGAATTTTCTCAATTCTTGCATCGCTGGGTGCTTCTATCATGTGCTACAAAAGTGAATTTCCAGCCACTTCAGTTTGCCATCCCTTCTGACCTGGCCTGTATCTGGGTCTTTGTTGGTACCTGCAGGACTCTGGGGGAACAGGCAGTAGTGGTTGACAGGTCCCCCTGTAATCACACTCTGCACAGATGAAGAGACCTCACTACATTCATTAAAAACGGTTTAACCAGAGCCTGTTATACCAAGAGCAGGGAATAATTGACAGCTTCCTGTGCTGAACATGCTTGCTAGTTAAGATACTTGGTTCTACAGTTCTCAGCTTCTGATAAGCCTTCACAAAAGAAACTGGAGAACTGAAGATTAAGGATAAAAATCAAAAGCATACGCTGTAAATTTCTGTAGTTCAAGCAAAAAGGATAATTCAAAACCCTTAAAATATCTTGAAGGAATAGTACATCAACTCATTAAACAGAATAAAAAAAGCCCAAAAGTAATAGCTTGATAGCAACTGCAATTAGCAGAAAAGGAAAAACAAGAGTTATTTTGACTAGAATAAAGAAGACTTCAAACTGCTGCAAAAAAATCACAGCATGAAATGGAAGGGTCACATCCAATTCATCCATATTATGAGAAAAAAAGGGTCATTAGACTGCCAGTGGGAGTTGTATCAGAGAAACTCATTGAACTCTAAGATCTGTGGATAATGGGAAAGACAGAATTAGGTGGTAGTCTTTACTGTAGTGAGAATTTATGTAGAAATGCATACAAAAACCTTAATCCTGGCTAAGATTAAAATTACAGGAGAAGCAAGCAATTTTATTATAGCTTTTACAACATCATCATTTATAAAGCACCTTTTCTAAGTAATGTTATTGAAAGTAAAATAAATGTCAAGTCTTAAAGTCTTCCTGTTGTTTTCATAAGGAAAGCAAAAAAAAAAAAGCATGAGAGTCAGGATGTCAAGGATTTGATGATTTCATAGCAAAACCTACTGTCTCCACTTAGCTCTGTGACTTGTACATGAATAATAGCAACTTAAAGTAGATTAGAGGGGCTGTTATGGACTTAGGTTACACAGGATAATAGCTTTACTGAGAGACCTTGTCAGAGGGTTTTAGACATTTTATGAAGATTAACTGAGTAAGAGGTTTTTATAGGTAGTACTTTTTGTATAATAATAGAAAACCTGATGTAAAAGGCTGAGATTCATGTAATCTGCTTTAGGTACCTATAATGTAGATGTCTGCACCCAAGCCTGTTATCTGTCTTTACAATCAGTGGAAATAAGTAGACACTTCTAAAGGACTGTTCATGTTTCAGGCATTTTATCTCAGGACAGGATAAATCTCACTTAGGTTGCTGGTTTTCTCCTTCAATTGTTAAGGAAGTCTAGATAAATATTAAATAGGTATTCTTTAACTAACTGGAAAAAACAAGGTAGCTGCTTTACCTCCTAAGACAAATTACCAGATAACATAGAAGGAAACTTTAATGAAAAATAAACCCTTTAATGATGATTGGTATGATCATGGTGACTATACTGATTCCATAGACTAATAGATAAAAGTACTTTCCAGCACAACAGTTTTTTTATCCAAAATGTTGTAGTTTTCCTTTAAAAAATACAGAAATGGAACATAATCTTCACTGATACAATGATAGACAGGACTGGACAGAGACAGAGCAACTGAAGTAGATGGCACATTTTCTACACTGGTTTTTTTTTTTTTTAATTTTTCTTTAAATTGGAAAATGGGTCTAAAGAAGACTGGTATATAAAGCAGTTTTAGGACATCTTGTATAGTAAATCCTCCTTTATGTAGAAAAAGCCTTGGATCTATAGGTTTTATACAAGTCTCTCTCATATCACACAGACACCATATTTTTATTGCATTGAGTTATGAAACATTTGTATTAACTTTTGACTGTGTTTAGTTTCACAAAATAAAACCTGCATTTTACCCAAATCACACTCTCTTCTTCTAATGCCTCACCTTCCATTTGATATGACCGTCAACTTATTTTCAGACATTTGGTTTATGTTTCTGGATACTTTGGAAATTTCAAGCATTTCCTCTGCTATACAGAGTGAAGGCATTTTCACAGGCAGTATGAAGTTAAGTCACAGAGGATAATCCTCTTGAGTTTTTAGAGGTATGTCTCAGTTCCATGTTATTGGAAACAGACTCAGATGACTGTGATGTATTTCTTGTTCTCTTCCTCTAGAAATAATATATTCAGTTTTGTGTGCCCCCTATGCATTTGTCACATTATATGGAATCGCTGAATGGTTTAGGGTTGGAAGGGACATTTAAAGCTCATCTAGTCCAACCCCTCTGCAAAGAGCAGGGACATCTTCAGCTGGATCAGGTTGCTCAGAATCCTGTCCAACCTGACCTTGAATGTTTCAAAGGATGGGGAATCTGCCACCCCTCTGATCAAACTGTTCCACTGTTTTATGAACCTCACCATGAAAATCTTCCTTATATTTAGTCTGAATCTGGTCTCTTTAAGTTTAAAACCATTATCCCTTGCCCTGGCTCTAGGACAAGGGAGCTAATGACATTTAGCAACGCTAACATGTCTGTCCCCACCTTTTTTATAGACCCCTTTCAAATCCTGAAAGACCATGATTAGGTCTCCGTGGGGTCTTCTCTTCTCCAGGCTGAACAGCTGAACAGTCTTTCCTCATAGGAGAGGTGTTTCATCCCTCTGATCAATTTTTGGCCCTCTCCTGGATCTGTTCCAACAGGTCCACGATTTACTTGCTGAGGGCCCCAGAGCTGGATGCAGGACTGCAGGTGGGGTCTCATGAGGGCAGAGTAGAGGGGGAGAAGTCTAAATCCTAGTGAGATCCAAGTGTTATCTGCTTTACCCTCAATATGAATATACACTGCTCCTTTTTTTATTATTATTTCTTTCAAATATTTTCTCTATTAAAATATTTCTCTTTGAAGAGGAAAACAAAAGAGCAATCTGCATTTTTAGTTTATAAAATTTTTCAAAGTTTATTAAGTTGTTTGTTTGTTTGTTTTTTTATTTTAAATACATTTTATGTTGTGAATTTGTTGCATTTCAATAAAGCGGGGATATTTAGCTGAAACAACAACTAACTCAGTGTGATACTGTGCACATTAGTTTTGAATGAAAAAAGAACTCTCAGTTTTTCTCTTCTCAGGCAGTTGGTTTAAAGGAGCTGCAATGTAAAATTCTTTGTAGAACTAGATGAGGTAATTTTTGTGCTAATGTCAGCCAATATTAAGCATATTTTAGCACAATAACCACCAAAAAGAACCTTTGTGTTACTTATTCCATAGGAACATTTTGTCAAATATTCTTATTCATATGTAGAGTCCTTGCTCTTGCTAAATGCTGCTGTCTGGCAGGTTCTCCTTTCAGTTATTGACTGACTAACAAATTGTAATAAATTATATGTACCCACTGAGAATGATGAGTAGGCCTGCATACAGCAATGTATTGATTTTTCTCTTCTCATTCTTGACAAAACAAAATGTCAATAGAAAGAAATGCAAACCCCAAGTTTTGTTCCACGGAAAAATAGTTATAAACCATTTCCTCCTCCGCCTTCCCCTTTTTTTTCTCAATTGAACTAGGAGTCTAAATTTTCATAGATTCAAAAGTGATTTGTCATCTGTGAAATGAACCCTCAAGCTATAAAGAAAAGTGCTACGGGGTGATGTAATAGAGATTTGCAAAGATGAGAGTGAAACGAAGAGGATGGGTAGGAATTAGGTGGTCAGTGTCTAATCTGCTGACTGGGATGCCCAAGATAAAGCAATTTAGCCAAAGGTTCTTCATACCATAGGCAGTAAATCTTTGGAATTTACTGTCAGTGCTTTACGTGTTTTCAAAGGCAGACTGGACAAGTTCATGAGGAAGAAATCTATTTATAATTACTAAATAATCAGCACCTAGAATTAGTTCAGGAATCGCATAGTGTGGCCTTTAAATAGTTAAACTCAATCCCACAACCTGTGCCATTAACGGAATATTAAAATAATTTTGGTCTCATATAAAGACTTGCAGGGTTTTTTTGCCCTGGGAGAAGTGAAGCAGATGATGTAGAAATATGCTGCTGCCTGTTCATTGAGGTTGTAGGAATTTCAGAATCCAGGATTGTGTTGGAAGCAAAGGAGGAATCAGGTCAAGCTAGTATATAAGTTCAAAAGAAAGCAGCAGCCAGTGAAGACAGGCAGGTTATGATTTTGCTTAAATTGTTCTGGAATGATCTGGGCAGAACACACACAGGTGATGTAACTGGTAAATATTTGCTCTCATTTAGAGTCCTTATTTTACCTTGCTGATCCAAGACAGTTAGCTTGCCAAAAATGGTCTTTTTATTTAATGATTTACCTTTCAAAACAGTTGGGCACTTGGACATTTATACATCAGCTAATTGGTTTTTATGGTCACTGCTTTTATTTCCTGAAAGACGCTTAGTTTGTACAAATAAACAACATGTTTCCAGCCCTTAAGGCCATGAAAAATGCTCAAAATCAAAAGAAACAAATGTGAAACCGTGCAGGTCAGCCTTTTCTTAAGATAAGACTGAGAGAACTGATAAGCTCTGTTCATTTCAATAGGTACTAAATGGAAGCTAAAAATCAGTTTTTAATGTCAGCATTATCTTGTTACTGATCTTCATAGTGGATTTGTTACAAAAATATCTCTCTTCCCTTGAAAACATAAACACTTTGCATTTACCCATTACTCCCTCTTTGCTACCCCCAATATACCCACAGCAATCTCCAGAGGTATTGCTTGTTTTCTGTTCTATTTCTAAAAGGAAAGTGGTGTCCCTCCAATAATTATTTGCACATATTTTTTTGAAGAATTGTTCCTATTTTGTGAAAATACATATACACATTTTGTACCACGGTATTCATGAGTGAAAGAAAAAGCTATTTACCTCCTGTAGCTGAGGCATTACCAACAGTATTGGTTTGGTTTTTGTGTGTGTGTGTTTTTGTTTTTTTGGTTTGGTGGTTGTGGTTTTTTTTTTTTTTTTAAATTTAAGGGCATCTTTTATATGTTGTTCCAAAATAAGCTTTCCAACTTGTGCATTAACTGTTGGTAGGGGATCATCCAACAAATAAATATCTCTGTTGGCATAAACACCAGGAATAAAGATGATCCTTTGTTTCTGATCATCAGAAAGGTAGAGACCTCCTTCATCTATCCAAGAGGAAGAGAGAACTACATAAATTAGAAGACAGACACTTCAAAAAACCACTGTATCATAGAAGATGGCTCTGCATTTATAATTGTAATTGGTCCATGATTATAAGGCTGTGTCCAGAATTAGATGAGGATTTACTTACCTAATATAGTTTTAGCATTCCATGGAGCAAAACCATCAAATCCCACAGAAATTTTGTGAGGCTTAATTCTGTGCCTTTTTCTTTTTTGTTGTTAGTGCTGCAGTTGCTGGTTTTCACATTTTCATGAAAAACCATTGTCATTATCATGATTTTTTCCAGTTTTACTAATATTATATTTATAAGAAAGTATTCCCTCAGAGATAGGCATAACATGATAGACATGTTCCTGAACCTTATGTAAATCTACAGCAAATTAAGACTTTAATTTCATGTCTTTTATTACTTCAGCTATTGTGCCAGTAGTCCAAGATTCACTGAAATTAAAATTTTTAACCAAAAAAGATGTATCAGCACAGTGAATTCTGTCAAAAAAAAAAAAAAAAGAGTATAGCTGTCTAAAGCTGCTAAAGGACTGTGTTAACAGGAGAGAAAAAAAGAAAAGGTAGTATGCAATCCCAGTAACTTGCATTTAAAATTACTTCAAATTACTTCTACAAAATGGCTATTGCTCAGGCAGAGTGCTGCATATTTATTAAAATTCTGCATGTTGTTCTTGGTCTAATTCAGCTGAATGACATGAACTTTCCTTTAATTTTCAAAATGGATCAATCAGTACTTTTCAGAGATCATCAATGGGTGGTAAAAAGGTCAGACAGAAAAATGGGTAGAAAGGTTCTTTATTTCACCTATCCCCCAAATTAAATTATGGCTACAGTACAGCATCTGTTCTCAAATCTGTCTGAAGACTTTAATCCTGTCTTTCCCAAATCTGAAATAAAAATTGCACTTATCAGATGTTTAGTCACAGTATACACCTGAAGGAATTAGTATATGAGCTTCAGTGGGGAGTCAAGAGAGATACAAATTTATAAAACTTCTCTTTAAAATGTACTCTTCTGACAGCTCCTTCTCTAGTCAAGGAAGAGAAAAAGACCTTTCTCAGAACAGGTCAGGTCAGTGAGTAAGTGATCTATTGAAAGCTGACATAGAGATATCTCCTTCAGTTTGAAAGTGGGTCATTCTTATTCCAAGTTTTTTGAAAGAGAAGGATGAAATCTTAAGGGAAATAAATTGACTGTGTAACAGTGTGCTCTGATTGCATCACTTTTGGTACTGATCACATTAGCATTTGCTCTGATTATTAGGAGCAACTACATAATTTGAAATGCATGCTTCTGGAGTAGCTGGATTCGTTTAATCAGCCTTAGTATAATTTTTCATTTGCATTTTGAATTCCTTAATGCAGATCAGGGATTAGTCACCTTTTAAAAAAAATTATGTCTAATTTCAAAACATTTGAGAATGTTTTCTTTTAAATGCATGATCAGAAAAAAAAAAAAAAGACAAAATTCTGTAGTTAATTCACCATTTGGAAATAACTGACTTAAACATTCAGTAACAGATGCTTAGCAGCTGTAATATGGTACAGCTTCATTCACTTCAGTTTACCCCTGCTGAGACACTGGCCCTTGTTAATGGACTACAAATGACTGTCAGACAGTCTCCACACTGAAACGGCAGAAGGGAACACCATCCTCCTCCTGAGCCTGCTAACAAGAGTTTCCTCTTATAAAAATGCTCAGTAAACCTATATATATTTCTCTATTTTACCATCTTGATTTCTTAGTCTGATAGGATGTGAGGTAACTTTATTGACAAGAGTCTATGAAAAGTATTAAAAGATGGTAAAACTTAGAGCTCTTTAGAAGCACTATTACCTCCAAAAGGTGTAGATACTGCATAGTTTATCTAAGGTTATTGGAGGCACTAATAAATTTGCTATGATAAGATTGCTCCTACAATATAGCTTTGGGTTCTCTTCATTTAAAAAAATATAGACATTTTAAAATCTAGTCTTTCTCTTTTATTCTTTGCCCCTTTTTCTTAAATGGCAGTATAATTGCTTGCATTTTAGTACGAATTGTAATACTTACTTCAGTTGTGTCTCCATGAGGAAGAATTTCCATTCCTAACTCCAGGCTGCACATCAACTGCATAATTGTATCTGAAAGTAAGAGTTCAGCATTTCTTATTTTTCATCATCTCAATAAAATTTCATGCATTTTTATTAATTATGGTACCTGTGCTCTGAAACAGTGTTTTGAACCATACAGATATATGACTAAAATTCAGTTCTTCATCTACCTCTCATGTTTTCTCTGTAAAATTGCAACTATTTCATGCTGTGAGACCTGTGGTATTCTCTTTCATTCTTAAATTATAGTTTTGTATGAGAAGAAATAAATCGTTGCACTCTGTAGCTCACATTTTATACAAGAAGCATTGTTTGAAATTTTGAGCACTTACAACCCAACACTTGACATAAGCTTTTATTCAGTATATACAATGCACAAGATTTTTTCCTGTAATAGGCCAGTTTGCCTTAATAGTCAGGGTACAGATTTATCAGGTTATCAGGTTGATCATTTGCCTGTTTCATCTTATTTTCACAGACACTGTTACCTTTGCTAGTTATCTTGAGCCAATATGGGTATAGTTGCCTGTTTCTGAGCCAATGGAAAAGTCTGCTTTTTGTTTCTTCTGTGTTCAGTTATCTTCATACCTTTTTGATATTTACTGGTCAAAAAAATGTTACACCATTTTTTGTCTTACCGCTAAGTTATAATGTTCTTATTTCTTATCTCTACTGCCTTTCTGTGTTTCCCTACACCCTCTTCATGCTCAAAAGCATCCATCAGTGTACACATACCTATATTTACAAACATTTCAGAAATCCCACTGTTCCATCCCTGTCTCCCACTGTTTCTCTGTCACCACAGTTCTGTTGCAACAAGTGCCATATCGTTTTCCTCTACAGAGTTTTAGATCACCTGCATATTTGATCAAGGCACAATACAGCTCTTTCCAGTCTTCCTAAATATTAATTATGTTAATTAAATATTAAATCAAGCAGTAAATCATAATCAAAATTAAAATATTAAATATTTATTGAAGGAGATCTGTGTTGGTGACTCTGAGAGCACATTTCCAGAAATAATCTCCTAGTTAATGTTGTGCCATTTATAATTGTTACGGTAATGGTCCAGCAGCCAATTATGTGTTTCAGACTGTTATGTTCATGTTCAAGTCACCTCAGACTTGAAATAGGTCTTTTGAGCTATATTGAAACCACTGATAAAATGTTTGCTGGAAATTTCTAGTTTGGAGAACAACAATTATAGCACAAGACATAAGAATTATCCTGCTCAAATCCAACACTTGCTCCCAGTTCAAAGCCTGCTGGCCTTGGAACTTGGTCTTTGAGTAGTTTAGAACATAGTGAAGGAATGTTATATTTTTAACATAGTTATACTTTCCTGCTTATAATTTCTACTCTTGGAATTCTCACAATAGAAAAGACAATTTCTGCTGGACACCTATCATTTTATTAGACTAGTGGATATTATCTGAGCTTACAACTCTTACTCTAAACTGTGTTTAGTATTGTAAAAAGGACTAATGGTTTTCTTCCGTTTTCTACTGAAAAAGCCCTGAGAGCATATCACCTGACCTTGTATGTTCAATTAAATTGGCAGTATCTTGACAGTTCTGTTCTCTTACTAAATCACCATTAAAGCTAAACTTCTATCACGGATTAACAGGAATTTAAAATGCAACTTTACAAGTTAAAAAATCAGTGAAATGCTACAACCATGTTCCTTGCATTTGCTTCATGTTTTCTGTAACAGTATTTTCTGTATCTTTTCTGTGAAAGGTTGACTACTGGGTGAATTTGAGCTGTAAACCAGCTGGGCCAGAAGAAATTCCTGTTTCCAAGTCATTTCTTACTTCCAGTTTCCCACCCCCTCATAACTGTCAATCTGTTTTTTCTGTGGGGATATTTTGTTCATTTCAGTAAGAAAAAACAGCTGCTAGTTGGGAGGGGGGAGAGCATTCGATGCTCCAGAGATTTTAATCTTTCTGACCTTGATTTCATGCTGTAGAAGGTTTTATTAGGAAGACTGGGCTCTGACAGGAGAGCTGCTGTTGGGTCAAGGGAGGTGATCCTTCCCCTCTGCTCACGGGGTCACATCTGCAGTTGAGTGGCCTAGTTCTGGGCTCAGCAGTACAAGGCAGGCATTGCCACAGTGGATTGAGCCTACAAAGGGACTCGGGTTTTTAAGGGTTTGGAGCACCTGACATATGAGGAGAGGTGCTGACAGTGTTCAGACTGGAAAAGAGAAGGCTTGAGGGGATGTTATCAGTATGTATTAATACTTTATGGGATGATAGAAGGATGCAGGTATCACGTAAAAAGAGGAGACACAGAGGGCAAAACTGAGAAAACAGAGATTCTTCTCAATCAGAAGCAAAAAAGAAAAGAAACCTGTGAAGTTGACCAAACATTGGAAGTTTCCACAGAGAGGTTGCAGAGTCTCCATCCTTGGAGATATTCAGACCCCAAACGGACATTGCAACCCCCTCCAGCTGACCCTGCTTTGAACTGGAGGTCTGGACTAGGTGGTCTCCAGGAAACCCTTCCAACCCCAACTATTCTGTGATTATATGTTTCATACCACTTATGCCAAAAGAGTTGGTATTTTTATTGCAAAATTGACACTAATTTACTAGAACATGTAAATGATGATAGAATGGAAAAAGTCAGGTTATTAATTCCTGTACTATTTACTTTTTCCAGTGTTTATGCTGCTTATTTTGATTTGAACTGTTATAATTTTCACATATTCAACTGATTTTCACATATTCAAGAGACCCATCTTAGATTATTTTTACTAAACCACCATTAAGAAGAAGAGTATAAAGAACTCACATAGCTCCTGGAAGCATTAGAAACATAGTGTCTGACAAGAAATTCTGCCTCTTGTCTTTTTCTTCCAAGTCTAAAGTGATAAAGTGTCCCCAAAACCTAGAAACCCATGTCTGAAAGTCTGAAACCATTGATTTTTCATGGAATGGACTAGTCACCACAGGCAAATTTGAACAAAGCCCTTGATGAAACAGGTAGAATACTGAATATGCAATAAATAAAGGTGAGGGGTTTTTTGGTGAACCAGGTCTGATACTTTCAGATATCAAAATGAATATCCTATTCTGAGACCTCAATTTCCCAAGTAAAACATATCTTAAAAGAAATAGGAAAAGTTTGCTTTCTTTTTTTCCCCTGTGTTAGTGTTCATAGGACCTGGTTTTATTAGCTTTTATTTCTGGTCTCATTTTTGTTCACATTTGAAGACTCTATTCCACCTGAAATTGTGGAGGCTGATGTTATAATCATCAGCCTAGCACAGCTACCTATTTGAAATAGCTGATCTAACAAAAAGTGAGCCTAAAAAGAATCAAAACATGTAGGTTTCTGTTAATTTTTAAATTATGCATTTGTAATGTATCTGCTGTCACCGTGATTTGTTAGTTAACTTCCTATAGCCTAATATTTCCTGAAATGCTTGCTTGTTGTTTTTACTGTTCCTTTTTAATGTAGCAATTTAGAATTAAAAATAATTATCCCCTTGCTTTTCAACAATTGTACTGTAAATGATTTTAAACCTAATGTGGAATTAAATGAGAAAGAAAGATGGTGAAATATACTGCAAATAATACACATGCCACCTACTGTTGGACATGTTGATTGATATTAAAACTATATTAAACTACATTCTATAGGCTCAACCTTTATTAATCTAGTATAGGTACAATTTATAAATATTTATGTTGAAACAGATGAAGGTAAAGGGAATTTGGAGTAGAGCAGTCAGGCTTTCCATCTGTTTCTGTGTGGAAATTAATTTTAAAAAATTCAAATATAAATTGTATGCATTGTGTGGAAAAAAAACCCAACCAAAAGCCCAACAGTTATCAAAAAGAGATGGCAATTTGTGTCTAAATTAAAAGAAAGATAACCAGAGGTCTGTTGTTATAAATTTTTATTTATCTGTAGCCAGTTAGTGGGTGACAGGTGCAGACCAGGCAGTGCTGGGTGAGACTGTTCTCACTGTGCTGCCTCTTACTGCTGTGGCCAGATTACTCTGGAATGTGCAAGTGCACAGCAATTTAATGTGCTTTAGATTTAATTAATGGATAAGAAGAAAGCCATTGCTGTCATTAATACTTGCATGCCAGAATTGAACCTAATGGGCTTTCTCTAACTCAACTGACAGGAAAAGATACTCCTCCCTTCTTAAGCAGCATATAAATAAACATGAAAAAAGCAGCTTCTCCCTTCTGCTGTTCTACATTTCCATAACTTAGGGAAAAATAGCTTATGTGAAAAGGAACCTGCACTGCATGTTTTTACTCTATCAATATTAATGTTTTCCAGAGGTGACTGGATAAAACAGTAGAGATTTTTTGTCCCTCTGGTAAAAGAGGGCATAAAAGTAAAGGACTGTGAGGAGAACAAAGTGGAGTAAAATGTCAAGATTTATGCAGAGGTTTGGAGAAATCAAGGGTGCTTTTTCATCTATGAATTTGTAGTCCACTTTGGTACTCATTCAGGATTGTGGTTTTTCTTCCTATCCTGAACAATTAATCCCAAAATGAGTGATTGATTTATAGATATTGGTAACGTGAGTTGCTGTCTTGGATGTTATCAGAGAAGCTGCTAATTAAATGGAAGGCTCTTTCCTCAGCACCATTCTGGGAAGTGTTCTGTGCTCTTCATGCTTCATCAGGAACCTCCAATGTCTGTCCAACTTAAGAAAATTATGCACATCACAGTGACTGGGTTAATCTCATATTTGTAAACCAAAAGAAATTCTCACCTACTTAATATACACTTCATAATGTCAAATGGTTCTTTCTTTTCTACATGTCCTTATTTACAGCAGTTTTTGGCAAGATTCCCAGGAATTTTTGAAACTGATAAGCATTTTTAATTTTTATAATAGATACTGAAAACAAGTTTGTACACATGGAAGCTCTGTAAAGAGGCAATGGGTAAAAACAAATGTACTTATATCTGCCATTTTTTATATATTCTCTATCATAATATTCTACCAGAGGGCCAACCGGGTAAAAATGTAAAAGTGTGGATGCTGTTGTGCTTAACTAATACAATAATTTCTATGAAAATTAAGGTGGTTTAAACAATTTATGTACATTAGAGGAATCAGCATAAAGTAGCAGTGTTGTCAAGTACACATGATATGCTTCTGCTATGGAGATTTCAGAATTTCAGACAGTGAAATCAGTGTCTCCCTGACCTGAACTTACAGAACCATATAAGAGAGGAAATTTGTTCTAGTGTATAATTTCCTGAAACATCCTCAGGGAGTACACAGTTATGATTACACAGTGGGTTTAAATCAATGTAGCTGCTAGAACAATATTTTTAATATCTGGCAGCTTCAAAATATTTTTAAACATGAAATTATGGATAAAATTTTGGCTAAAGACTCCACTCAGTCTGTATCATGATCAAAACTGGCAATGAAGAGCTGGGTGTCTGTGTGGCACAGCCTGTGCCAAATGGCAGAATGCAGATACAACAGCAAAGAATGACCAGTGTGGAAAGGATTGAATAATGTTGATAAAATTTGGTTGAATAACAGAAAGCAGACTTGATCATGCTTCATGTAGGGAATCATTTTCCTGCAGATTTGGAAAGGATCAGGTAGGAAAACATTCTTGGGTTGATTGACCTACAGTGTGCAGTTAATATTCTGACAAACTCTTGGAAACAGAAGAGTGACTAAATCCAGACCAGGCAGTCTATTCAGTTGCTAAGAAGCAAAGGCAAAACTCTTATTCATCCCCAAATTTAACTACAGTTATGTCTGTGTAATAATTCTGGGCTCTGTCCCACAATCTGTGTGGACTTTCTGTCGGGGTAAACTCTAGAATTACTCTAGAACATTTGCATGCCATTTTTAGGTGGCAGTCAGCAAATTGCATTTGAACTATGGGAAAGAAAACGCTCCCTCTGGTAAGAGGAACATAAAAATGTGATTCTGCAGCTGCTTCAAACTGTTGCTTCATTAAAGTATTGACAACAAGTATGATCGAGTTTGACTTGGGGAGTATTTACTTCAATAAGCTGTGGCAGTAATTCCATTATTTTCCACATTTCTCTTCTTTGGTGACAATTTTCTTGGTTTCAGGAGAAAGTTTATTCCTCTTAGTTAAAAATTTTTTCCATTTTTAAGGTTAAAAAAAAAATGGGCTAAGCTTACAAAACCATACCAAAGATATATGAGCCTCAAATGTGGCCCTTTCAACTCTTTCATTCAGTTACATTATACTGAGGAAACATTTTTTTATCTCTTACTAGCAGTTCCCTAAAATGGCTGATTTGGCAGTATGCAGATTAAAGAGAGAAGAAAGATATATTCTAGGTAGTGTGACACTGTGTGCAGCAAAACTAAGGTAGAGTGAAATTCTCTTCCTTCAGCTGTATCCTCATCTGAGCATTATCAGCACAGCTCTACTGATGGCATTTCTTTAATTTCCCACGGATATTTCCTGTCCTTCAGAAGCTTCTCTGAATCCTTATTATTTTTGTGGTATGTATGCATCTGCTGTGAAAATCCTGTCTGGCTAGGCAAGACAGGCAAGAAGTCTCTCTGCTCTATGCTATTCTAGCTCAAGTTTCAAATTTGAACAGTAAGTTTGAATTTCTTTTTCTGTGTACTTCCTCCTTCTCTCCCTTTCTTGGAGCTCAGACTTTTGAATAAAAGATGAAGTTTTCAAGTTCAACTGCTCTGGTGAGGTCTGTTAGCACTTACTCCTAAAATGCATTTTACAATTGCTGTGAAAGAATCCTACACACAGCTTCAGAAATTTGGGAAAGGTCTCGCACTCTGTTAGTCAGTGACGTGCTGCCAGCAATTCCTGGCATGTGTTTCATGTGCTGTCCTTACATAACCAACTGGGAGCCTTTTAATCAATCAGGGTGTAAAAGAAACAGATTCTTTGTGTGAAGAAAGAATGATTAAGGATATGTAATACAAAGTCTGCATTAACCCCCAGGTTTTTAAATTTCCATTTCAACCTTACAGTGAGTAGAAAGAGTGGACATTAAAATACATGCACTTTAAAATGCAGTTCAGTTATATTATGACATCCTTTCAATAGCTTTACATAAAATTCCTTCCTAGTTATGGTACTTTAAAATTTTTTGAGGTATTCATGTCACCCTCCAATATGGTAGGAAGCAGCAGGGTATGTTCAGCATCTAGGGTAGAGGAAATATTATTGAGGGAAATAATCTAATGAACAGACAAGTTATGTAGTCCACCTGTGCTCAGGGGATTGACAACGTATCCATATCATCTCTCATCTCAGATGACTCTAAAATGTGTGTTTGATCATCACATGCATTGCAAAATGCTGACGGTCTTGTATATTGTATATTCCTCATTGGATGTCTCATGTTATCTGATGTATAGATACAACACCTTGAATCAATTCAAAACATCTTTTCATAGCACCTTTAAGCAAAAGTGCTTTGTTGGACTGGGAGCCAGATAACATGTTTGTTAAGGAGAAACTCTCAAATTGTCACACATTAGAGAGAGAACTTGAAAAGAAAGTGGGCAGACTTCTTTTTCTGTTTCATTTACAGATATAGCAGTTGAGACTGGAGAAAAATAGTTCCTAAAGAACGCTATTGCATCAAACAATCTGTAAGTATGAAAAAGAAGCAGTATGAGAAAGAGAAATTCTGATAACAGAGTGTCTTGTTCTATAAAATAGCTGCAGAGGGCTTGAGAACTTTAGAGAGTGCCAGTGAGGGGGCAGAAGAGAAGTGTATGCTCATTTTAGGAGAAGAGAATTGAGTTTTAATCTCAGACAAATTAACCTCAAGTCTTCATTGCGAGGTGCCTTGGTCTTGGTTTTGGAAATGCTGAACTCTCTCATGTTTCTGTAAATGGAAAAAATTGAGTAGATGTGGGGGGAGATGAAAAAGTTATGAGTTATTTACAGGTATAAAATACATCTGCTACACCCAGACCAAGGCATTAGTACTTGAGCTGTGTGAAGTGGTGCTATACCCAAACAAACCTCAGACTTGATTTCCTAAGGGAATATTAAATGGAAACACAAAGAGAGTATTGCCCCCTTTGTATGACATTTGCAAGATGAGTACTGGAATACTAGTTATAGGCTACCCACATTTTGAGATGAGGATGAGATTTCATTTAAAAAATGAGAAATATGGCTATCAGAGAAGCTCAAAGTTAAGCTGTGACTCGATCATGGAGTATTGGTTGTATTCACTGAGGAATGATTGTTATCGTAGTAGGCAACTATTCAAAGTGTTAGGTACAACAGAAGCCAGTCTCTGGAAACTGAGATTACAAATAAACAAAGTGCAAATTTTAACCATGTAATCAACCCCTGAACAGCATACCCATAGAGAGGGTGGATTCTCTGTTTAGTCACTCCTCAAGCCAAGGCTGAATACCTTTGAGGCACAGTGTTAAGTCAGAAACTGTGGGCTTGATGCCGAATTTGCTGGTGAGTGTTAGAGGAGGTCAGACAGTGTGGCAGTTGTCCCTTTTGATCTTAAAATCTCTGAGTTGGAGGCACATCTTAATACTCATTGCTAGCCTGTTTTTCCATGTATCATGAAATGTTCTGCTAGTCCACAAAAACATTCTGAAAGGTTGTTGCTCAAATCTGATCTGTTTGTATTTAATTAAAAGACAATTTGGGGGATCAAGTATTATCTAGACATCACAATGAGGATGTGACCCTATCACACTGCACACTTAGTACATGCAGTAAAATATAGCTTTGGGTATTAAGAGCTGTTCAGCAGAAATTGAAAGGAATCTTAAGGCAATCACTGAGATTTTGATACAGCTCCAGAATGAATTAAGAAACTATTTTTAATGACCACAGGGACTAGTCATCTCTGAGGGAAGGAAAAATGGTAGTCTGGAGAATAAGCATGATGAGATTGGTAGATTTTTTTTAATTAAAATACTCAAACTGAGAAAATTCATCAATATATGTGACTAGCAAATATTTAACCTTTAGGTTTGGTTTGTGTTCACATTCCAAACAAATATAGTTAGAGATGCCTAAACATCTGTGACTGTTGAACATATGTTAACAGAGTAATTATATTTAATATCCGGAAATGCACAAACCGCTTTCCATATTCCATGTGTTACATGCCCTTTTATATTAATGTTTTCTAAATGTCATGTTGACTAGTATATTAAATTCCAGCTTTTTTCTAAGGTAACTAAGGTACTTGATTTAGAAGATATTTTTCTCAGCTGTAATAACTTCTTGCATTTAAATATATTGTTGGCATTTCCATACTGCATTTTCCTGTAGGCCAACAGATCAAAGTGTTAATAAACCACATGATTCAGCAAGGTTTTAACTGCAGCTATCCTTTTGCATTTCAAATTGTCAGTGTGTCTCTCCTGTGATTTCCCCTCTGTACAGGATTACCTTTGTTCAACATGAATCGTGCAAGTCAGTGATTAACAAGACATTGGCTAACGTGGTTCACTGCATTATGCAATTTTGATATTGCACCTCATTTCACCAATAGGAGAAAAAAAAAAAAGAAGGAAAGTTTCTAAAACTCACTTGCTTATCTGAACTCCCCAGGGCCTTGGTGTTTGGAGCCCTTTCACCTGGCCAGGCTGTTTTGGCTGGGCAAAGGAATGTCAGTGGTCCTGGTGAGCTGTGCCCCCGGTGAACATCAATATTGCATTGGAAATCCCACTGTGTGGGGAGAGGAGGTCGTGTCCTGCATCTCCTTCCACTTTGGGCCTGCCCAGTGCACTTGGAAGAGCACCTGTGCTCACCTGTTCTCACCTGTGCTTCCCCAGCAGGAGGGAGAGCTGCTTTTCGTTGAAGGTGGCAGAGCGCTGAACAGGTGCCCAGGGAGCGTGTGGAATCTCCTCTCTGGACACATTCCAAACCCACCTCCCCCCGTTCCTGTGTCACCTGCTCCAGGTGACCCTGCTTGGCAGAGGGTTGGACTGAATGATCTCCAGAAGTCCCTTCCAGCCCCGGCAATTCCGTGATTCTGTGAAACCAAATCCCTGAGCTCTTTGGCCAGTAGCACGTACGCAGGAGAGCAGATTTGTGTAAAAACCAAAAACAAAAAAATGGATTTCACTTCGTAACCGCCCCATTTAACAAACAGTAAGATTTGCTACAGGCTCCCTCTCCAGTGTCGGCGCCTTTAGCGCTGCTCACAGCTCAGAGCCCGCATCCATCGCCAGAGTCAGACTGACACCTGCCGGCGGCCGAGCGGCCCTCGGGGAACGGAGGGGAAACGCTCCGAGCTCGGCGTCTGAAAGGAGGAAGGACACGAAAGGCTCCGGGGGCGATGTCGGGAGCACCAGGAGCGACCCCGTTCCCGAGTCAGGGCAGGGCCTGGGGACAGAGCGGCCCGGCCGCCGCTCCCGCCAGGGGACCGAGCGGGGAGGGCCGAGCGCGGCCGGGCCCTGCCGGGCGCCCGTACGGGGCGGGGCCGGGCTGAGGGGCGGGGGCGGCCGGGGCGGCGGTGACGGGCCGCGGGCGGCTGTGCGGGGTCGCGGGTGGCCATGGCGGCGGGCAGCGCCATCCAGATCCCCACGCGGCTGCCGCTGCTCCTGACCCACGAGGGCGTCCTGCTGCCCGGCTCCACCATGCGCACCAGCGTGGACTCCCCGCGCAACATGCAGCTGGTGCGCAGCCGGCTGCTGAAGGGCACCTCGCTGCGGAGCACCATCATCGGCGTCATCCCCAACACCAGCGACCCCACCTCCGACTGCGATGACCTGCCCTCCCTGCACAGGTGCGGCCCGGCCCGGTTCTCCCCCTCCCTCCGTCCCTCGCGGCCTCCCCGGCCGTGGCTCACCCCGCGGGGCCGTCCCGCTCCGCCGCCCTGCGGCAAAGGCTTCTCCCCTAGGGGAGACCTTGTCCCTGCACCGGCCCGGCCTGCGAGCTGTC
Source organism: Corapipo altera (assembly GCF_003945725.1). Lineage (NCBI taxonomy): Eukaryota > Metazoa > Chordata > Aves > Passeriformes > Pipridae > Corapipo > Corapipo altera. The sequence goes on along the minus strand of NW_020884894.1, from coordinate 2,836,374 downwards.
GGGGACGGACTGGGAGGCCTCCGGAAGGAAAGTTTGGAAAAGGAGAGTAAAGTAGAAGAGGAAAATAAGGCCAGAAAACGCAGGCCCGTAGCTGCAGGGCTGTCGCAGCTGTTAACCATGGCATTTTTCACCTAGTATGAAACACGGATAGTAGCCTAGTTCGCATAAAATGAAAACGAATTGTATTTCTGTGGGGTAAAGTGTAAGTTAAACTTACATGCCGTAACCCTTACTCTGCGAACTTGATCGTATCAGTGGACTTAGTAAGGTTTTGCAAGACAAAAATCTTCTGTTTTAAGCCTGCTTAAAGAGATCTGCAGCGATCTAAAACGGTTGTTGAGTATAAGGCCGGCAGTTTCACTGAAGAAGTGTGACTTAGTTTGCCAATGCCTGTCATTTAGGCAGAAATGTCAGCATACCTGTCCACACCGAGATCCATTATTTATGAAAAAGTTACACAGGTTTCTAAACTCTGTGACTATTATTACATTATCTTAGTTTTTCAGTTAATTCATTCATTTTCAGGTTTTAGGGTTTGGTTTTGTAAGCTCTGTTACAAACGAAGTTGTGTAGCTTGGTTGCCTTTCGTGATAAGGAACCATGACCCAAAAGGGTCTTGGAACCTGTAGCTGTTAAGGAGGCACGCAAAATGTTCTGTGGAAGGTGACTAATAATCCGAGGATTTGATCTGTTTTTAGGATTGGCACTGCTGCCTTGGCAGTTCAGGTGGTTGGTAGCAACTGGCCCAAGCCACATTATACCTTGCTGGTTACGGGCCTCTGCCGATTCCAGATCCTGCAGCTGCTCAAGGAGAAGCCTTATCCTGTTGCTGAAGTGGAGCAGTTGGATCGACTTGAGCAGTTTACTAATCAGCATAAATCTGAGGAGGAGCTTGGAGAGTTGTCAGAACAATTCTACAAGTATGCAGTGCAGGTAATATGTTGTAATATTATTTATGCTTATATTTGGGCTCTTTATTTGTTTCCTATCTGTCCTTCTGTTTCTCTACTTCTTATATTTCTCAGAGACTAGTAAAGTTTCAGTATTTCTGCTACGAAACAAATGTTTTTGTTATAGGTTGAGGTTTCTGTGTCGAGTTCTGGGGTGTCTATATAGCTCAATGCAGGATGAGTTTAACTGCATATGTTAGTGCTATGATATGTTAGTGTTTCATATATAGCAATACTATAAATACAATCAAGTAAAAGGAATACCTTTGATTAAGTTTTCTGGACTTTTATACGTATATGAAAATATATACAATGGATTTTTTTTAATTATTAAAGGGAAAAAGCCCCTCTAAAGCCTTGATTATAAACAGATGCATATATAAACTAGATATAATGAATTTGAGTTTAAAGGATGTATAGAAGAAGGGTCATCATAGTGTTAACTGAAGAAGTTTTTAATTAGGGTGTGTGTGGGAAATAAGAGATGTAGGTATTGAAAAAAAGTGCTGCAATGATATTTTTGAACTTCTCAAACAAGGCGAAATACCAAAGTCTTGATGCCCTTTGCCGATTTAGTGCCTCCTCTCTGAACTTCTTGTGAATTTATTTTGGTTGCTTTTTGGCAAACCCCCTGGACAAGCTTCACCCTGAAAGATACAATCCTGTTTAGGTCAGATACTCACTTAGATAATTCAAAAATAAAATATTGATGTTACTGATGGTGTGTTTCTTACAGCTGGTTGAGATGCTGGACATGTCAGTGCCTGCGGTCGCAAAGCTGAGACGTCTTCTGGACAATCTGCCTCGAGAAGCTTTGCCAGATATCCTGACTTCTATCATCAGGACATCCAACCAAGAGAAGCTTCAGGTGTCGTGTTCAGAAACTTTTCTAAGGGGATTTAGGGGTTTGCTGTCTTTTTTTACAGTCAGTCAGTTTTAGATAATTTTGGAATTGGTCACACTTGAGACTCTGCACTGATAAGGTTGTGCCAGCAGGTATTTGTGTTACAGCTGAGCAGGAATGCTTGTAAAAAGTTAACTGTTGTTTAAAGTGTTAATATATGTATGTGCCAGAACTCACCTAATAAGTAAATTAATCTAGTTAGCCTTGGAAATGCTTAGTTTTATTAAACAATAAATCCAGCATGGACTTGCCTTTCCCATGGTAAAGATGATAAATCTTTTTTCATATTGTGTTGAAACCTTGCTTTTTATCACAGTTGGCAGATCATGCTAACAACTTGAGAGTTAATTTTTTAAATCTTTTTGAAAACATTCTTAGGGTCTGGGTTTCTCAAAGTAACTTTATGGAAAAACGATCCTTATGACTTGATTCTTACTAGTCTGATTTCTGTATTTGTCTGCTGTGTTTATAAGTTTTGTTGTTCCTTTTCTTTTGTCACTAATGCTGCACCTGGAATTGAAAGTGTAAGTTAGATTCTTTCAAAGCACCACAAATAGCACTTAATACAGTGATTTGAAGGAAGGTGTGTACTATAGCTGAATATCCTGCTGGTGGAAGGAACATTAGTTATTACATTTAGTGTGTCCCTTTTTATTTTTATTAAAAGTTCTAAAGAAAAGAGCAGCCAGTGGAAGTTGTGGAAATACAGAGGAGCAGAATTCTACCCATTTCCACATATTAACTTAATTAAACATGAAAATGGAATGTATAAAATTTTAAAAAGACTTAACAAAATAAACACAAAAATCTGTCATAAAAAAAACATCTTAAGGCATAAGAGGACTTTTTTCCTGGGTTAACCAAGGAAATCATTTAACTTTCTTAGAGGGCTAGCTCTTCCCTGAGGCTCAGTAATTGAAAAATAGAATGTTGATAGATGCTTGCCACAGCAAATGCATCTCAAATATTAAGGTGCTTAAAACAGACAGGATAAAAGACTTTTTTCCTAGTTTGGAGTGCTTGCAGCTTAGGCATCCAGACCCTCGAGGGCAGACCTTGTGTGCAGTATTCTCTTTGCTTTTCTTGCTACCTTTTTTCCTAATCCATCTATTCTATAACTGGTGAAAAGAGAGTAACAGTACTATCCATGTTCTCCACGTTCCCTTCCCCCAGACTGATGATCCATCAGTGTGACCTTGGTTACTTACAGCTCTTGCTCTTAGATTTTAGATGCTGTTAGGCTGGAGGAGCGGTTCAAGATGACGATACCATTGCTTGTTAGACAGATTGAAGGCCTGAAGCTGCTTCAAAAAACAAGAAAGCCCAAACAGGATGATGATAAAAGGGTATGGACCTTTAAATCTGGAATACTTAAGCATCCTAAATAAGTAAAAAGATACACTTTTTGAGCAGGCTAATGAATGTGCATGATTTTAATTGTGTAAAATTGTAATGTATAGCCATAATATTTGATGGTAAGTCTGGAGGGGCAGAAAACACCCAGCTGGCATCTTTGGCTGTTTAGATACCTAAAAGAGAAAATATTTGTTTAAAACTGCCTAGGCTTTATTTTATTTGTTTATTTATTTTAATCTTTATTTTATTTATTCTGAGCACTTTCTGACATTGAATAAGTGCTCAGATTCCTTTGAAGAGGTGTCTGATGCCCAGTTTACTTGCATGGTGTGCACACATTGAGTTTTGGCCTGTGCAGAAAAGGTGTATCTTTTCCTTGGAACATTGCAGATGAATGGTAGCTTTTGAAATATGGGTTAAGAATGTGCATTGTAAGATGTGTGTTGGTAAGTTAGGGCAGCTTGCACTTTTCCTGCAACTAACTGCACTTATGCAGTTTAGTGAATGGGAAGTAATTGAGAAATGAAAATGGGTAGGAGAGAAAACTTACCCATTTTGTAGAGATTAGGTTTATTTTGCCTAATATGATGGGTTGCAGTGCTTGAAAAATCCCAGAGAGCTCCTTTCAGTTTTGTTCTTGTCTTCTGTCGTTTGCTAGTTTAGGGTACATGATAAATGCACTTAGGGAATACTTACAGTAAAGTAAGAACTCTTAACTTTTCTTAAGGTGTACCAATAACACTTTGTGAAGTTATTTATGGAATTGAAATCTTGAGTTTTTCTGTGCACCTCATATGTTCTTATCATGGTTTCCATTCAAAGCCAAAGTACACACCTTATTTAAAAAACAAGACCTGATGCTGTTCTCTGGCTCTGTTCTCCATTTCTTAGGTGGTAGCTATTCGTCCTAATAGAAGAATCAGTCATGTTGCAAACACTACAGAGGATGAGGAGGAAGAAGAAGATCATGATGATGTTGTCATGCTAGAAAAAAAGATTAGAACATCCAGTATGTCGGAACAAGCTCTTAAAGTTTGTCTGAAGGAAATAAAAAGGTAAAAATAGCGGTTTCTTCTCTTATTTTATATTTTAAAACAAATCCTTCAAACCTTTTCCAGTTGATATGTGTTTGTGTTGGTTGTATTTTCAAAATGATTTTTAAACCTCAAGTTTGCTCAGTAGCTGTCCTGTGGTGCAGGACAGTTTTACCCTACAGTTAATTCCTGGTTGGCCTCATGAATTCAGTGCTTATATTTCCAGGTTGAAGAAGATGCCTCAGTCAATGCCAGAGTATGCTTTGACAAGAAATTACTTGGAACTGATGGTAGAATTGCCATGGAACAAGAGTACAAAAGGTAAACCCTTCTGGTTTTGGTGATTGTCTCTTGCACAGACATTTTAGGATGAGTAACCATCATGTAAACATGTGTACTTAGTTCTGCCTTGTAAAAACATTATTAATGTGTTACTTTAAGCCAGGTGGACCTTTAGAGTTCTGTGAGATCTCTATACTGAATAGGTTGTGTAGCACAACTGTACATCTCAGAATATGAATTTAAGAAGTATTAGGAGTAGTTTCACAGAAAAATGAAGGGGTTATTACTTAAAGTTGGTGCTAGCATGCATCAAAAATAATGAAGGAATGAGCATCCAATTATTCTTTGTATGTCAGACAAAAAAATTTTTGGATGTTTCTCTAGCATTAATCTTCCTGAAAAAGGTTCTGGTATTTCTTAAGCAAGTTTGGTAAGGAACAAAAGTGTGAAAATACACAATTGTAGTTAATTTTAATAATTACAACTTGAGGTGCAATAGAAAAATTGAGTATCATGTCCGCTTTGTACCAGTTTTCAAAAGTTGTGAGGGTGATACTATTAATACAGGAACAGTATGGAGAAATGGAGAGTGAGGAAAGAGTAGAAAACCAATTCCATTTTTAAAGGCAAATGTGCTGATCTCTCTTCTGTTTTCAATGATAGATCGCCTTGAAATCCGTGCAGCTCGAATAGTTTTGGATAATGATCATTATGCTATGGAGAAGCTGAAGAAGAGAGTTTTGGAGTATTTAGCTGTCAGACAGCTTAAAAACAACCTCAAAGGACCCATTCTTTGTTTTGTGGGGCCCCCAGGAGTTGGTAAAACTAGTGTTGGAAGATCAATTGCAAAGACATTGGGTCGAGAATTCCACAGAATTGCTTTAGGAGGAGTCTGTGATCAGTCTGATATTCGAGGCCACAGGTAACTACTTCCTCCTTTCCTAATTGCAATAAAAGTACATTTTGTGATGTCAGACTTCAGACTTCTGACTGTGTAAGCTGGTTACATGTGTGAATTCATTAGGGTGTGGAAGCTCACGGTCCCAACTGGAAGGAATGCAGGAAATCTTGTGCTGAACATCTGCATAAACTTGTAGGAATCTGGGATGTAATGTACTGGTTGGAACCGACGGTACAGTACACTATTGACTGCTTCTTAGACAGAGTATGAAAGAGGAAAAAGTGAGAAAACAGTGAATTTGTACTTGAAGAGAACTTGAAAATTCAGAGTTGTTTCGTAGGCCTTTAGTTCAGCACCCTTGGTGCAACATATGTTTATTCCTGTGCATCTCCTGTGGCAGACATGCAGGAGTTTTGTTTTCCAGAGTGTTTGACATTTCCTGGTGTTTGTAGCTTGAAGGAATCATGTGTAGGGTTTTTTCTTAGTGTAGGTTTGGCCAGTGTACCCAGCAGCCCCCTGGGGTTTGTGACACGGTTGTTTTAACCCTTTTCCTGGCTGGCAGCACTGTGGAGCTGTACAGGTGTGCAAGTCTGGGCTGGCCTTCTGACCCACTGCTTCCACAGTGGTGCAAAAAGAGCCAAACTCTGTCCTCCTCTTTCACTATTCCTGTAACTCATAAACTATCGTTAATCGCTGTTTGCTAAGTAAGAATTCTGATGTTTCAGATTACTTATGGTACTGCTCCTAAAAACAACTTAAAATTTCATTCAACAACACGTTGCTATTCCAGCCGAAGCCACTAGAGGCTGTGGGAAACTCAGCGTTAGGGACAGGAGGAACTTTTCCAGGGCAGAGCAGGACTGAAGCCTTTGTAACAGGGAAACCACGTCTTGAACTTGACATTATAAACAAAAGTCAAACTTTCTATCTTGTGCTTCGACCTAATAAAGAATAAAGGCAGGTAGAGTCACGTGATAGAGCCTTTAAAAAAAACTTTTAACTTCAGGTGTTTGTGGCTGTCACATTTTTGAGGGCATTATTAAATTATTAATGCATGTTAGAGGCTAACCAGTATAAATTTCATATTAAAAATTTACTTGAAATTAGACAATGGAAAGTAGTTGATAGGAGAGTTTATTTTTCACCAGCAAAGGAAAATATAATCTAGAATTAGCAGGAATATTGTCAAGTTACTCTTCAACAAACAAGTGTATAGTTTAAAAACAAACTTTAGAGCAGTTGGTACCAGGAATCCCTTGTAACCCACTGCTTTTTCAAGTTTTTTTGTAGTTAAAATCAAAATCAGCTGTTGCATACTGGTTTTTAAATTCTTTTTTTTTCTGCTTCTCAGAATAATATTTAATCAGATAAGAAGTGCAGCTTTTCTGTAGACCTCTGTAATGTCCTTTTGCATGAATTAATCGTTCAAGTTATTCCCAGTCAAGTGAATCCATATTTGCATCTGGTGGCAGTTGGAGAGAGGAATTACAGAGGTGTCCTAAAAGTGGAGGAGACATAGGCTGTTGTATTCTGAGACATAGGCTGCCATGTTCTGAGTTTTACTGTTTGGTAGGCTGATTTTCTAATATGACATGTTAGGAGACATTCTTTTTCTCCTAAAAGCTCCTTATTAGGCTTTGGGGCTTAAGTTCAGGATTCCATTACCCTTGCAGAATGATACTGTGTGTACCTACATTGAAAAACATGTACTAAATGTACTAGAACATTAAAAAGGAACTGTGTTTCAGTTTGACTTCCAAGCCAATAGTGCCTGAAATAGCATTTACTTGGGCTGCTCAGTACTGTTGAAAGAGAAAGGTGCAGACTGAGAGATTCAGAAGCCAAAATCAGATGTTTTAGAGAGCAGTGGGGTGGGGTCTGTGTGTTCAGTCACTGTGCTGCTGCCCTGAGGTGGAAATAGGGCAATTGGAAAAGCCCAGGTTTTGCCATTTGAGTGTGGATCACGTGCCTGCAGCTGGGGTTAGTGACTTCTCTTTTGATTGGGGGAAGAACAGCAACTACTGTTCTGCATTCCCAAAATGAAATCATCATCTTGGTACAAAACCAGAACTGTTTTATGAGACATTTTTCAGCTGTTGTTTGCATTTACCACCCATCTATACCATATGTTAAATTTTTCTGGTTTATATTTGTTGTTTACTTGTATTAAAAAAACAACAAAAAGAAAACAAACCACCCTGAAGAATGACTTAGAACTTTTTTTGCAAGAAGCTCACTGTATTTAAAGTCTCCTCAATACTGATATTTTGTGTTATACAGGAACTATATGAGCTTATCTGTTGTGTGTGTGGTTTTCTGTTTTCGAGAAGGAAAGGTGTAATTGTGCCATTTATTTATAGTGATGCTGGTGAGGTAAATGTGAAGCTCTTTCTCACCTTTTTGTGAAGCTCTTTCTTCTGATGGCACTAACTCTGTTATCCTTTTCTATCTGCAGTTAAAAATCATTTAAAACTATTTGTCTGTAGATCAGCATGAAGAAAGTGAGTCATGTTTCTATCAATAATGGTACCACTGCTCTAAGAGTTCCAGTTTGTATACATTCCCAGTTTATACTGGGAGAACCAAGAAGGTTACAGTTCCCACCTGGTTTTCTTGCATTTTCTAGGTTATATAGTTCCTAATGATATGCTGTGCAATTCTAGTGTTTTGTTTAACTTTTCACTGATTTTAAAAATAAATAAAAAGAGTACTAAATTACAGAACTTCTGTGGCATCAGCTCTTAAGGGGTTTTTCCAAGTGTTGCTACGGAAGTGAGATAACCAGGAAACTTGGTCTGTACTTCCTGTTTTCAGTGGGGAACAGCTGACTGTCCTTCTAGGTTTGATGCATGGAAAGAAACTGCATCAAAAACTGAGCCAAGCTATGTTATATCATCAAAAGTAGTCATTTGGAATATTGTTTCTTCTCTTTTCAACCCTAGAAAAAGCAGTGAAATAAAAAATAACATTACATTCCGTGGCTGGTGTTCACAAACTGCAGTATTCAGTTTCACAAGTTACAAGGCAAAGGTTGATGTCCAGACACATAAATGGCCATATATGCTTGTAATTTTAATATATTCTTTTGGGTTTATATGTAAATACCTGCAGGGCCTGTTTTACCAAGGACTCTTTTGTTGAGATGTGTTCCATAATAACCTTGGAGATTTTCAGTCTTTGTTTAATAGTATAATAAAATAGGTATTGGTCCATCTCTAATAAATGAAGATGTGTCATAGATTTAGACTGTTAACACCTGTTTGCCTTCATTTGTAAACCAAATCTGTTTCTTAAAACTAGATGAGACATGGATAGCTCAAGATTTCATAGAATTTAAAAGGATCAGGTAGAACTTCATGTCTATAAAAACACAAACATGCATTAAAAAGGTGTAATGTCTTCAATGCACTTGAGAACAATGTACCAAGCAGGAAAGAAGAAGGTTTAATGCTTACCTAATTATTACTGGTATAATCAGAATATTAGAAACAGTTGGGCTGCATTGGCTCTCAAGCTTATAAAATTATTCTCTAGTGCAGTGATCACCTTCTGTTAAAAACAGCCCAGACAAGAACAAAACCACCACCATCAAACAAAACCCAAAACCAAAAAAAACCACCTCATAACAAGGAAAAAAACCCAAAACCCCAAAGAAATGCCCAAATTGCTAGAATGATTAATTTGATTGCACTGGTAATGATTATTTCTGTGAACTTCAGCTTTGCTCCAGTCCAGTAATTTTCTGATTGCGTTTTATAGAATCTTCCATTCTTTTGGCAAGGTTGTCCATGTGCAGATGGAGGAGGAGGTGGTGTAATAGCTCCCCCCTGCAGAGTCTTGATGTGTAATACCTGTCACACAGAGCAATCCTCAGTGAGAGGAGTCCACTCCCTTGCTGCAGAGTAAGACTCTACACAAAAGTGCTAAACCATTGCATACTGGCTACTTCAGTCTTTAGCAGCTGCCTCATGAAGGTGGTAAGAGGCAAACTGAATTTCTCTTGCATTACTGGATATTTAGAAGGTCTTAAAAACTTTTATTTTTGCTCAGATCTAGAATTAAATACCGTAACTGCAGTTTGTTTACTCAGTGGTTAAATGTTACATGGAACTAAGACCATTGTTGTGTGGTTTGGGTTCTGGTTTTGTTTGGGATTTTTTTAATATTTAAACTTGTCTCTGGTATCTTTTGAAATTACTCCCATGGTATTTTTGGTTTCATCTTTGTAAATGTCATCCTGTTTATTTTGGACTGTAGTAAAGCAGATCATATGGCAAAGCAGGCCTGTTCTGCTTATCTGCTCTGTGAGGGTCATGAGACAGATCCAGTTATTCAGCACTTAATGTACCTCTTTCTTCTTGAGTGACCAGAATTTCATACTCTTAGTTATAGTATTTGGAGTGGTTATGGCACAAGCAGGAAAGGCTGTGATAAATGCAGCATGCAGGGGATGTATGCACATAAAATGTAGTTGCTCTCTATGTGTGTTGTGGAAAAAAGTTTTTACTGATTTTGCTGAATAAATTCAAACTCGTAATTTTTTGTTAAATTGCACTGTTTAACTTTTCATATTGAAATGACATAGTAAATACAGTTATTTTCGCTGAGTATTTATTAAAGCATGCTTTATATTCAGGGGACACTGACAATTCAGCATAATTGGAATTTTGCCCTGATTTGTAACGTGCTGTTTGAACTCTGTTGTGGTGATAAAATCCCAGTATTGTAATTATTAAAATGCTAGTAATAGTGAGGTTCCCAAATCTGCTCTGGCTTGTTCCTCTGGTACAAGGATGCCTGTACTGGAACATGCAAAATGCTTGCAAGCCATAAAGTTTGGATATACTTTAATGCACATTGTTATCTTTCCAGACCAACTAGTGCCCCGTGGAACTCAAACTTTCATCTGCTGCTACAATTGCCTGTATTAGTTCAGTTGTATATCGCGTATTTTTATCAACTGGTTCCAAAAAGTTTTGCAAAAAAAGCAGGAGTTGGTACAATACTGCTTGTTGCTCTGGTATTTTCCTTTGGGTTTTGTTTCCTGTGCTGTCTCTGCCCTGTTGCCCAGCTCAGCCCTGTTTCCCCCTGGTTTCTCCCCAGGCGCACCTACGTGGGCAGCATGCCCGGCAGGATCATCAACGGCCTCAAGACTGTGGGGGTCAACAACCCCGTGTTCCTGCTGGATGAGGTTGATAAACTGGCCAAGAGCTTGCAGGGGGATCCTGCAGCAGCCTTGCTTGAGGTAAGAGATGTTGAATTGCAAGCATTGCTTCGTTTGTATTTAAAAAAAAAATAAAATCATTAAAATAGTGGACTCGGATGATTCGCTGCACAGAGTGTCAGCTTTGTTATTCAAATGTCAGCTACTGAGTTCTGACTTCGTTTGATTTCTGCCAACTACTTGGGCACAATGCAAGTGCTGTCAGGGCTAAATAAGGTACCATAAATCTCACTGAGCTGTACTTAAACACAAGGATGGATTTGGGGGTGTTTGGTGTATTTAAATACTGTTCAAGCCTTAAACATTAGTTACTTGGGGGACTTCAGGACATTGGTTTTTAATGACCAAATGTTGTTAGCTAAGAAACAAGTACAGAGCAGCCAGACAGCAGCTAGACTTTTTCAAGTTTTCCTTTTCTTTCTTGGAACAATTTTAATATATTTTTGAAGCTTTTGATGGTACCAGCTTATACTGGAGCTAAGCATTTTATCCAGTGGACTATCCATATGGACTAGTTGCATGTTCTTTTAGGAGCATTTCTTTAATTAGTGTTTTAATTAACTTTCTAAACTTAAATTTTTCCTCTAAATCACAGATCCCCCAGTCCTTGACTGATCATAATGTCGTGAGTGTTAACTTTCCATGAGAGTCAGTTTTTCCATGAGTGCATTTTTTCTAAAATTCTGGGATTTGGACTAAGATATAAATGTATCTAATTTTGAATTACATGATGCAATTATTTTCTCACAAAAGTTTTAGAGGTTTTAAAGTTTACTTGCTTAAAGACACAAGTAAAATCCAGGAGATCCAATTGATGACTGGCGAATGAGATACTACTGGAATATTTTGTAAGTCCCATCAAGTGTTGAGATGTTACTAATTAGGTTAGTTGTTAGGTTTTCAGGAGGCTAAAACTGGAGTGATTATGAAGAAGATGAATTGAGACCTGTGCCTTGCAGGCTTCATTTATCATGTAGCTGAAAGCAGTAATGAGTTGTCAGAACCTTTTTTCTGACTTCTATTTTCTGGAGTATGACATGATATCCCAGAAGTGTCTCAGTTGTCAGACTTAAGGTGTGGTAACTTTGGTAGGTGGATATGAAAGTGGTTCTGATAATATTTGCCTAGAGTAATTCTAATAACTCTTTTGACTGGCAGCGCTTAATGCAGTGATTTAAATATGAAAAATGCTACTTAAGGTGTCATGAGCTCATCTGGATGGTGTATGACATTCTGCAAATGAAATGCCAATTGGCATTCTACAAACGTCATTATTTTCTTCCTGCTAGACTGTAAAATTACTGTTTTGACAAGGCCAACTAGTTCTTTGAAAAGCAGTGTATGAGCAGGCTGTGGTTTGAGAGCTCTGTTTTGATCTTTGCATGTTAACATGAACTAGTAGTGATTTAAATGTGCTAGAAGATGGCATGGCTTCACTTCTTCAGCTTTTAAAAGTGACAGTTATGGTCCTTTACCTGTGTATTTCTATAATGTGTAGTAGTGCATGAAAAGCCTCAAAATGCAAGGAAAACAAGGAGGAGAGTGTAACAAATACAGATGTTTTGCTTCTACTTTTCGCTTATGGGATTTTATTTACTCCTTGCTGTTAATGGTAGTGAGCTCTGTGTCCGGGTTTGCTGATATTTCTTCTGTCATTTGTCCTCTAGCTGTTTGAACTAACCTCTCTTAAGTCCAGTCAATGCATGGATAAATATACCTGAAAATCAAATTTCATTAGTTAGCTGGCTGTTGTTTGCGAGGCGATGAAAATCACTAATGCCACAATGATTTGGCTTTTCTTGGAAAGAATGTTCCCATCATGACTCTAGATCTGTACATTAATATTATTAATTTTATTCAACCTTTGCTGCTGCTTCTAATTTATTTTCCTTCCCTGTCCTGCAGTAGAGAACAACTGTATTCTTCTTTTATCATGTCAAGTTCATGAGGGCAAATGAAATTTCTTTCTTTTAATTAGTTGTGTTTGATTTTTGGATGCTTTGTTGCTGCTTTGAGATGTTTCTGTTTTCCGTATTTGAAGCCCACATTCTCAGTGATATTCAGCTCAGCTCCTGCCATGGATTTTTCCAGCTGAGACTCATCAGGTTTGCTTCCAATTGTCTGCCTGGGCTGCAATCTCTATGTAAGCCCTTACTAATTGACCATTAGTTGCATCTGGAGAAGTAATTGCTCTATTAACCACGTCTGGGCTGCTCCCCTGTGAGATCTGTATATCCCTCTACTGCTGGCTAAACATCCTGAAGCAGGTGCTTTACCTCTTCTAATGGAGAACTCATGTCTGGACATAATAGCTTAATTTTCATCTGCTTTTTGTGGTTTACTATTGGGAAGTCCATCTGGAACAAGCAAAGGTGGCTATTATGTAGGAGAGCAAACAGTAGTTGGTGGTCACCTAACTGCTACATTTATTTTCCACACTGCTGCTTGTTGTTTGGTAAGTGCCATCATTAAGTATAAAAGGCACATCCTTTTTTCCCTGATGTGTAGGTGTGTTAAATTATCGCTGTCTACAATGGGATATATTCAAGGAGAGAATTGCCATAACCTTGTGAGCTTGGAAGCAAAGCTTGATGTTTGATAATTGCCGGATATGTGTTTGGTTCTAATGCTTCTGCAGAGTTGTTGCTTAAGCAAGACAGAATGTCTTCCTATTTCCAGATACTGTTCATTAACAACGGAATATTTTAGTCTAAATTTAGATGACCTCTGTTAAAAACCAGAAGAAAACAGAAATGGATCCAAGTGCCTGATAGTGACTATTTGTATGCAGGGAAATTAGACCAGGAGCAGAGCCAGGCAATTAAATGTTCATGGAACTTATTCTGGATTTTGTGGTAATAAAAAGCTGTTACAGAGAAGCCTTTGTGTGCATGTGAGCTGTTGGCCGTAAATTAGCCAAGAAGTTTTGTGCACTCAATGTTCTTTTTGTACTTAATATTTTTGTATTAGTTGAATATCTTTAAAAACTTTTGAACTTGAACTTTAGCACAGATACCTCACTGAAGAACAGTTCTATTTGTTTTGGAAAATCTGTTTGAAATGCATAAGAGTGATACTGTTTTATGTCTTATTCTAAGAAATAGTTACCATGACAAAGAAATATGAGTCCAGAGAAACTCTAGTTGTTATTAAAAAATCTCAGATAATTCACATTTTTAGATATTATCTGAGTTGGCTCGGATTACAGTTTCATTTACCTCTATTAGATAGTATTGTTTGCATATGAGTACAGCATCAGTATTTTGTGCATCTTTGTAAATAATATTATAATCACCAGCTTGTCATTTAGTAGGATTCATAAGGATTTCTAGTTGCAGACTAGAAGGAGAAAGAGAGAAACATGCCTGTAAATTAATGTGGCAAAATACCAGTTTGGTCTGTCAGAATACATTGTTTTTCAACAGTTTTGAAAGTAGTTGCAAATCCTTCAGCTAATAGACTACAATACTGTGGAAATACTGTTATCAGTGTTAAAAAAAGGGGGGTAATCTGAGTTAGGATTTGCTGTTTAAATCAGTTTTGAAAAATTTAGAAGAGTATACTTTGGGCAACTGATATTTGATACAGATCTGCTTTCTTGGAAAACAGTTTGTAGATGCTGTGCTTGGATTCCCTGCCTGTTGTTGTGTCTCCCTGTAGGGCTGGTTGAGGGAAGGGACATCTATAACTGAGTGAATTATGCATCAGTGTGCTTGGCTTGTCAGGATACTTCAAGGCCTTTGCCTTCATTGATAGAGAAGGGAGTAAATGACAGCAGCTGCTTGCTGAAGAGTGTAGGAAAAGCTTTTGAATAGCTTATAGCCCATGAACAATGGCATTCACTGAGTTGCAGCCTTAGTTTTAGAATTTAGGCATATGCTTTGGTGTGTTTTAAGATTTCACTATTAGGGGGCATTGTGTAGATTGTGTTTTCTTACAGTTGCAATACATTTCTAAATATTGCTCCTAAATCTGAGCAGTACTTCAAAATGAAACCAGAATTTATTCTGTTTTTTAAGAAACTCTGCTGTGTTTCTGGCATTCTGTAAAAACAGTATTTTCCTGCTTTGTTCTGATTGTAATTCTGTTCTAAAGATTTTTTTTTTCACTTTTCAAAACCTGAACAGAATTTAAGAGTAATGAAAATTCAGAGTTGTTTTCTTTATGACCATCTAAGCTCAAATTCAGGGTTTTTTTTCATTATCAACACTGTTCTTGTCTATAATTTGTGTGCATTCATTTGGGTGTAGGCAGATAAATTATTTTGACAGTGGTGTGCTATTTCTCAGGAGATGCATGGGTATTTGTAACATGAGAATTATTCATGTTCGTGTAGCACTGATAATTCATCATTTGGAAAGGAGTAAGTGTGACAGTGTTTTAAGGGGTGGTGGAGTGAAGGTGGTTCATAGGTGATACAGAAACCAAGTGAACATTGCTATATACAATGAACTTCCCATTTCTAACATTTACAAAAACACAAAACAGCATCTTAGTACCCTTGTGATCCACCTGATAGTGAAAAAGCAGTTTATTCAAGTAATAGCTTGAATATACACAAGTGTTGCATTAGCACACATAAATGGTACTGACAGCACTGGGAAGACAACGCAGTTATTTAAGCCATAGTTCTACTTGTTCAGTAAATTTTTGAGGGTGGTTGGACTGTGTGTTGTTATTCTGCTGTGCTTGTTTAATTTTGTCTCTGATTTTTTTCGAGGGGGGGTGGTGGGGAGAAAAATGCAAAGATTGTGTTAGGAAAGCCAGGGCTCACCAAGAGTCGAGACTTGCAGGGGATGTCATGGGCAAGGAGAAGACCTTGTACTCCTCCATTAGTGAAAGGCTGGCCAGAGCTGAATGAGCAGGGTGAGAGATTTAGGGACAGCAGAAAGGGCTGGGATTGTGATATCTGTGGGGAGGTCTCACAGGTTGGTGTGCTGAGAGTAAGAAGAGCTACCAGCAGCAGATGAAGATTGGAGTCAGGGATTACTTGAGAGAATTCTGCTTATTCCATGGGACCATGAGAGCTGCTTTTCCAAGGTTACTGTGAGAGTCCTTGAAGGGCCACTCTCTGCCATGTGTACGAGGTCATGGAGATAGAGCTTATGGGAGGTGCTGGAGGGCTGGAGCAATGCTGCAGCCACCTTTAGAAAAGGGCAGAAACAACTGATGAGGAAACGACTTCTTTTGTTTTGTGTGTGGTGGGAAATGTAGTCACAGACTGATCTGAGCAAGGTCAGGCTTTAGTGATGTTCATAACATATTCTATGAATGTAAAGTCAGATTTGACAGATCCAAATGGAATATAATAAATATACCCATATTTTCTTTACTTCTAATTGAGCAATTGCATCTCTTTTGTGTTCACTCTTGTTAAGGTGTTGGATCCAGAACAAAATCACAGTTTCACCGATCACTACTTAAATGTAGCCTTTGATCTGTCCCAAGTCCTTTTTATAGCTACAGCCAACACTACAGCTACAATCCCACCTGCTCTGCTGGACAGAATGGAAATTATCCAAGTTCCAGGTAACTCTGCAGTGTTTTCATTGAAGTGACTATTGCAAATCCCTAAACAAGTTCAGGGTGTTTTTCCTGAAATGAAGGGCAGTTCCTTAAGGAAAGCCTGCCAGGAATCTGGAGTGCACGGCCAGAATCATTAAAAGAGACTTGGAAGGATCCCTCTGTTATGGGCTCTGCCATGAGAATGACACTTAGCATTGCACTTAGGAAAATTCAGTGCCAGGGCTGTGGTGATACATTGATACATTCTGAAATGATATTTTCATTCACTGATTTGTTTGTATTCTAATAGTCTGTTGGTTGATGCATCTTTTTAAGATTCCAATGAAGAAAAGGGTCTTTGAAACACTAAAATTCTGTTCTTGTTCACATGAAGTTATGAATCACCATAAAGGATCATACCAACAGCCTTTTAAATTATAGCTGGGGGTGGTTTGTGTTAAATTCAATTAGATAGAATTATAAAAGGTAAGAAATTTGGTTATATTATAGTGTATAAGCAAAAAGATTAATAAATACATGCTTATTCTTTGAAGGATACACACAAGAAGAAAAAATTGAAATTGCCCATAGACACTTGATTCCTAAACAGCTTGAACAGCATGGCCTGACTCCTCAGCAAATTCAGATTCCCCAAGTAACCACTTTGGATATAATTACCAGGTAAGTCCATTTGTTGCTTTCAGTTTAAATAACTGCTTTTTTTGTAACTAGTAAATCAATTTATAGTGTGATAACACAAAACATGTCTTCAGATCTATTGTCCTTAATAGCTTCAGAAGTTCACCAGTTGGTAAATTATGGAATTGCTCTTTCCTTAGCTTTATCTCACTCTGCTGTATAAAGCAACTCATCCTTTTGTAGAGAATTCCTTGCTCTTGCTCTCCCAGTGTGGCTACAATTAGTTGTGCTGACACCATTGGCAAAACAAGAGCACTTGAGGCCAGTGTTGCTGCAGTGTGTGAAGCCAAGGTCTGACAGCAGACAACATTGATTTTAAAGAACAAAGTTATATTTCTATCATTTTCATAAACAAAAAGGAAATTACATTTTTTTTCCTTGTGACTGGATGGGCCACATTCGTTTAAAATTTGGAATTAGGTTAAACAAATTGAAATGTGGGTTTTAAAGTAGCTTGTATTCATTAGAACTTTTTTTGTTGGATGTGAGAACACATACATTGATCAGAACATCTTTTGAACTTGAAACTAACTCATTTTCAATGGAAAAAGGATCAAGATTCAGTGAATTCAAGTATTCTGTGACCAGTAACAACATTTTGGCTGCTTTGTTTAGTGTTATTGTCTGGTGCTTGTTTTTAATTTACAGACTATAAGAAAATATTCTTTTACAGTCAGTTCCTCAACTTTCAGTAAAGTTCAAAGTTTTAAAATAGTTCTTCCTTTTAATTTTTATGCATCTAAGAAGAGCTCAGTGCTATTGAAACATTGTTTATAATTTCATGGAGGTTTAACACCAGGTGTCTTCTTCCCACTCAGTAGTTTCTTTCTCTACAATTCTATCAGCAACCACAATTATTTGGATAAAAACAAATGACTTTTTTTTTTTCTTGTTTGTTAGATTAGTCCAAGGTTTCGCTGCCTTTCACGCCTCATTTTATTTGGATGTGTTTTTAATAAGAAAGTGTGTTTGCATTGCAGAGAACTCTCTTACAGAGAGCAGCCAGCAGTAAGCCAGTTGTGTCTCCCCCAGGTACACCAGGGAGGCAGGAGTGCGGGCTCTGGATCGGAAGCTGGGAGCCATTTGCAGGGCAGTGGCAGTGAAAGTGGCAGAGGGACAGCACAAAGAGGCAAAGCCAGATCGTGCTGAAGTGGGGGAAGGAGAAGGTGTGTATCTTTTGCATGATTTATTAAAAAGGGAACTTCTAATGTAGTCACTAGGAAGCTAATTTACCAACTTTTCCTCCTTTTTTTGGTGCTTCTTTAAGGGCTGTTTTCAAAAGCATTGAGGATAGTGTGACATTATTCTTGTGCATGGTTCAAGTAGTGCTGAATTGTGACTCGGGGCATAATTTCAGCCTGCCAAGTTGGTAATTGAGAAATACAATGGATCTGTTTGATATCTTAGGGATGCAGTTATGATTTGTGTATATTTTTGCTTTTTTATGCAAATCTTCCACTTATTTTCTTGAATAAAAAACTAAGTTAAACTTAGTTATTTTATTTAAAGAGGTTCTTTAACTGTGCTGTGCATGCTCTACTGGCTCAGAACTCAATCCCATTATTTTGTACTCTGAAATAATTGTCTGCTTGAAGAGCTTTGAAATTAGGAAGGTTTAGAGGCTCTTTTTATGTGCCTTTTAGGACTGCACTTATTTGAACCCGTGGAGCTTTGGTAACTTTTCAACATCAGTAAGTCTGTTGTTGTTTCCCATGTATACAGTGTTTTATCATTCCCAGTCATCCAACAGACTGAATGAAAACTAAACATAAAATTCTCAAACAGTACAAATACCCAGGTCACTGTTCCACCAGAAAAGGCAGAGCCCTTTCTCGTGTTGAGATAGAAGGGGGGAAGGGAGAAGTCAGGCCCATAATCCAGTTCATGTGCAACACACAGCTGGTGACTGCTCCATTTTTCATCCCCACTCGAGTGTTCTCTTTAATAAATGAACATCCACACTGTGTCTGGTGAGAGATACCATGGAGAGTGTAGATGGTGGTGCTGTTGTTCAGCCAGTTGCTGGTGGAGGATGTCACCGTGCACAGCAGTTTTCTGTTGGAGCTTCAGAGTGTTCATTGAGCACTGGGTGTCTGCAGGAGCCCTCAGCATAAGGTAAAATGTGAAACATGAAAGGACAAAATCCAAACCTGAAGTTGGACTTCTGAAATGTGGGTAGCCCTTAGTCTAATAAAACCTAGCAAGCAGGGTATGGGGTGCTTCATTTCTCTTTTAAGGACTGAAATGAGTTCAGGTGACACTTTCAGACAAGAAGTCCTTCCAGTCTGTTGGAGAACAATTGTGTGTCAGAGGATCCTGGAAAGCCAAAACTGCAGAATAGCTGATTACTTTTGCTCCAGGATATTCACAAACTTAAAATACTAAACAGGACCCCCCCTCTTGGTGGGATGTTGTGAAATACTTTCCAATTATTTGATGTGGAAAAAACCTATAGGTTCCAACATCTGTACAGCTGGAAGAGTTCTGATCTGGATTAGAGGAGGACAAATAAGGAGACTCATTATCTATTCCTTTCAGAAAAGGCAGTGTATGGGTCTGAATGGTGCACACCCCTTTTAGAGAGTAAATCCCAGGGGAGGAAATATAATCAATATTTGTACAAGCAGTGGTATTAGAGGGGTATTTGAAGAAGAGTTTTACCCACAGTAAAAACTTCAGTAATCTCTCTCTGAAAATCTGTTTCTTGATGGTCTGTCAGCTTTACCTTGTCTTTTTTTCCTAGCTCAGTATTTCCCTTCTGAAAATTGAATCTTTTTTTACCTTTTTGAGTTTTCTGAGGTCATCACAGTGTCTGTGGAAGCTGTAATACCAAAAGATTGATTTTTGGCCGTGTTTGGTTAAGCGGATTCAGCTCAGAATGTTTGGCTTAATAACAGTGAACTCTCACAGTAGCAGTGGCTCTGAATGTGTGAATGATCCTGTAGTTTAAATAATTTCACCTACATTAAAAGAAGAGCTTTTAAGATGTATTTATTAATGCTTTCCATTTATATTATGTGCACCTTCTCTCCTCTGTGATGGACTGTTCTGAAGACAAACACTGAGTTTGTCGATGCTTCTGGGATACCTGGATGTGCCCTTGAACCCGAACACTGAGCCTTTGTGCTGTGGTGGCCAGGCTTGCAAGCACCATCAGGGTCTTTGCTACTTCACTTTTTTGATAGCAGTTCTGACAAGTCATATTTTTAAAGTATTTCTTTGTATTGAAGGGCAGCTGTGTCTAAAATGTGCTTCAAAGTTTTAATGCAATTGCTGAATAAAAAGAAATGTCATTCTGTTCTTCAGGCCTTCTGATAAAATAAATGAAAGGTAGGTTCAGAGCACAACTCATGGTACTCTAAGAAGAAACACTTTATTATTAAGGCAAATAACAAAAAGGAACTGTATTAGACATCTCAATCCGGCCAGAGAGGTATTTACCATGTTAAAATTAGCACTGTACTTGCAACTTAGGTATTTACACTCTTAAAATTATACACTGTTAAAGTTAGTACTGGACTTGCAACTTACCGAGGCTAAATGAAAATAGCAATCTAAGTGCTTCAGAAGAGGGCAAAATGTTAGTGCTTCTGGTTGACAAAGAGTTTGGAGTAAGCCCAGAAGAAATGAGCTGTGAAGAGCTGCCTTTGTATTTCTGGTGTGGAAACTGTTGGTAAGAAAAAGCTGGTATTTAATAAAAGGGAGTCTGAGGGACAGGTGGCTCTATCGTTTAACTGTGGTGTATTATGAAGACTTGTATAGAATGGTGCAGTCTGCAAAGTGTGTTTTGTTCTGTACTAATAACGTGCTTATACCCTGCTGTATTTTTAACAGACTCTGTCACTTGCTGGGAGTATATGACAGTAGGATCCTTTTAAAAATATTTTTGTTTAGTTTTCATTCTATCTGTTGGAAACAACCAAGTATTCAGAACAAAGCTTGTAAATATCTCCAAATACTTGCAAGTAGATGCAAATAGTGGGATTTGTAGCCTAAATTTATTTTTTTTGGCATTTTTTTCTCCTGTTGATTAGCAGACGTTTGTGCAGTTGTGCATCTTGATGATGAATTTTTATTTCGTATAATGAATGACTCTGGAAGAATAGTTAATCAAGTTGTTGTCTCTTAATAGCTTCATTTAGAAGTATTTCTTGAATTTTTTTTCCTCTAGAAGAAGACCTGTAATTCATTTTTGCTTTACACATTTGTCAGGTACTGATGTAGGATTGAGACTACAGTTAGTGCATTGATATGTCCTGAGCTGGGACTAGGAGAGGGCAAGCTCCAGCCTTGCCTTGCTTGCTAAAGCATAATTTGTGTCTGGTTCATAGCATATCCAAATAGTACCATGGTGCCTGTTGTGCTTATTTAGCTGAGTGCCTTGTGGCTCGTGGGTTGGAGTAAAAGTTAAAAGGCATTAGGTAGAAGAATCACAAAATTCCCATCATCATACTGATTGTCAGATCATTAACTCCAAGAGGAGCACCTGTTTGCAGGGCTTTGTAAAGATCAGGCTTTTGACATTGATAGCAGGCTCTAAAAATGAAGGGTACCTGCCATAGCAGAGCTGATGCTGGGAGATGCTCTGTCAAGCTGTGTTTAGCACTTCCCAAAAATGCATGACTGAAGCACAGGGGCAGCTTTGTCCTGCCTTCCTGCTCCTTTGACTCCTGAGCTTTGTGAAGTTGGCAAGTGGAGCAGTGTTGGTTTGCCTCAGTCGTTGGGTTTGTACATGAACTTCAGCAAAGGCAAAGGGAGTCATTTTTCAGCCTCTCCAGGGAGTCATCCTTGTGTACAGTAACACCATCTGATATTTCACTGCAACACTATCTAAGATTTATGAGACACTCCTTGAGTCTTTTGACAGTAGACGAAATTCTAGTAGTCACAAAAATATGTGAAACTCTCCTTCCTATTTTAGTGCAAGTGCCTTGAGAATACAGTGCAGCAAACTGTGCACTAAGGCATCATATCATGATACAGCAGTTGAAACCTGGAGTGAAAAATTATTTCTCTAATTCAGACCTGAAAGGAAACTTAGGACAGGTAATATTTAATAACTAAAAGTGGTTAAATGAGGATTCTATTTATGTTGAAACTAAGGCTTTGAAAATACTTAATTATTTCCATAACTCAGTAATAACAGTGCAGTTTGTTCTACTCCTTATGGATGAAACAACAGTTAGTTTTGAATTTAAATGCATGTTTGACTCAAGTAGTCAATGTGAACTGACACGTGAAGTGTCCTCCATCTCTCAACTTGGGCATGGTGCATTTAATCACAAACCACTGTGCATTGTGAGAGGGATTTGCTTGTTTTTAGTGTGTGTGAGGGCCCTAATACAGCTCTGCTGACACCACTGCTCTTGCAAAAAGCGACCTGTTGTATGTTCTAACAAAACCTCAGCCCTTTAAGCCACACACTGTAGCACTGAGAAAGTAGGGTATGAAATCTGGTGAGCATCAATCCCACGGTGGTGGAGCTGCAGATACTGCAGTCTGAGCCCAGCTCTGCTGGCCTTACTAAGCTCTGCAGTCTGCAATATGAGGCTCTTTCTAAAGACTGCTTGGACTGACCTTCCCATTGCAGGCAAAAGGGCATAAATGTTATGAAAAGTTTGGGTTTATGTACAAACAATTTTTTTCCCATGATTTCCATGTTAATTTATCTAGGCATTCCTGCATGAACACCCCAAATTCAAGTGCTTCAAGTAAATGTTGTTAGTCGAGATCACAATTGTTGGAATGCAGTTATTGTATGAGAAGAGACCTTTTCTGATCCTGTGGGGAAAAATACACAGAGCATTAAATTTAGGTGTATAAGTAAGTTTTAGAGGATTGGGGTCCCAGGAAGGTGCTCCCTTCCTAAAGAAAATCGGGTGGAAGTAGTGCTTCCCAAAAATATGGTGAACAAGGTTTAAGTTGGACATTGGAATGTTGCTTTTAGGACACAGTTTCATGTTATGCCTGGCTTTGAACGTGAGCCATTGTCAGCAAGAGCAATCCTGTCCTTTCCTACCTGAGTGCAGTTTTGGGGAGTTTGTTAGTTTGGAGGGGCTGAAAGAATCCTGGCTCTGTAGGTTGTGTGCTGAAGCATCTGCTGATAGGTCAGATGAGAAAGAAAGAACATGTTATTTTCCCTTTAATTGCCCTCAAGCTTGAAACCTTTTCTGTCATTCTGATGTTCTTTCTCATTCCTCTTCATAGCAATTCAGCAAATCAGAATGTGTTACCTTAAAAACCGCTCTAAAATGTTAGGCTGTTATTATAATTGTTCTCTCTTGGTCAGTAAGTATGGCTAGAAATCTTTGGGTTTGAGACTTATGTGTTGCTGGTGCTTAATTTAATTATATTTTATGACAAGATGAGAAATTGCTACATGTGAAGGAGGTTTTAGACTCTTGCATTCTCTCATTTCCATTACACCTGTAGCAGTCTTAAATTTTTAAGTCTTTGTGCCATGGAATTCCTAATAGTTCACTGTATGTTTTCTTAGGAGTCCATTTTCTTACAAATCCAGTATTTACATGTGAGATTTTGTTTTATTTTGGAACTTGCAAAGGCAGATTCCTGAGGGACGTTGTTGTGATCTTTGAGTAGCTGCGGATTCTGCTGGGAAAATTTGACAGTAATTCTCTTTTTTTGGTTGGTTGTTGTTTGAACGTTTTTTTTTGTTACTTTGGGAAAGCTCTATGTTGGTTTGTTACTGTTTATTTTTAGTTTTTACAATTTTTAGATGTTGAAACAGCACCATACTGCTTTTGCTTAAGCAGTCATGTAATAGCAGATCAGCAGGTGGTTCCTCTAGTGCAGTTTAGAGCTGTGTTTAAGGGCACTTCTTTGACTTTTTAGCTTATTTTTCCAACTTACTTTAAAATGTAAGATGATTAAGCTTGTTCTGTTTCTGGAAACTTGAATTTAGCTGTCTTGGTTTAGATAAATGTGTCATTTAACTTGTGCTGTGGTTTATGGCTGTGTGTAGGTAGGGAACATGCATTTGTCATTGTTAATGGAAATCCTAATTGCTTGTGTCTTTATGGATTCTTCAGGGTCAGCACTTGGTCAAAGATGATAAAACAAGATGGTTTTTTCCTTCAAAGAAAATATTAGTGTTTGTAGTTATATTTTGGGACATCACTGTATGCTTTTATATAAAAGTAGATAATGTCAGAGTTCAGGTTAATATTTTTAATAAAATTTTGAAGTTTGTTATTGTTACAGATTATAAAATGGGATCTACTAATTGGATTAGATAAACTCAGAATTTCTGATTCTTTTATAGGGCAGGTGGCCTCAAATTCCCTACTGGTTTGTTTATGGGAACTCTGTCTCTTCAGCTGCATATGCAGAGTTAGGTGAAACAAGAACAGCTGTGTTTGTTAGACAGTAAAATCTTGGTATAGAACAAAACCAGCTGTTTTTAAACTTAATTTTATTGTGAAATATGAATTGTATATCAGATTACTCAGGTTTCAAAGATCTGTGGTGTTGAAATGGCAGTCTGAGTTGCAAGAATAGCAGGCAGGGTTACGTTTCCTAGGCTTGTTAGTATTTATGTCTATGATTTTATTATGTACAAAAATAGTGGTTTAACAAAAATATAGAGACATGCTGGAACAACAGGAGAGCCATCTGACTAAGGCAGTGTTTACAGTAAAGGAGTGGGATTTATGCACGGAGCAACGGGTTGTACAATGGAAAGATTAGTGGATGTTGGATAATAGCTCTTACATTTGAGTCCTGAATGAAAGCTGAGTTGCTGCTGTTCTGGTAATAGTCATGTCAAATGTTTTCCTTCATACTGTATTAAGGCATTAGTGAGAATTGCACTGCTACAGAATTAGCTGTAAAAAGGCCTTCATAAATCAAGATTAAAAACAGGATAGTTTGTATCTTGTGAAAGGAGGCATTCTGGTTCATCCATTCTGAGACTTACTTTTGCAGCCCTGAACACCTCTTCATGTTATAGTAAATGGATTAGATCAGTGATTTGTGCTTTTCTGTAGTTGTTTAAACTCTGGGATCTTCAATTATTGTGCATGCATTAATGTGTGAAGGAAGATGGTTTATTCCTTTGAAGAAGGAAGAAACCAAAATTTTCTTTTCAAACTTAAATGTAAGAGAATTCAAAGAAATGAAGCAATCCATATTTGGGTAACTTCCCAAAATATGATGCAGGAGTCTGGAAGCTTGGTATATATTTCTGTGTAATACAGACTATGGTTTAAATATGTATTAGGCCTATGTGTTTGGGGTGGGAAGAAATATCTTCACAATGTGCAGGATTCTTTTCTCAGTGGCAGGG
Source organism: Corapipo altera (assembly GCF_003945725.1). Classification (NCBI taxonomy): domain Eukaryota; kingdom Metazoa; phylum Chordata; class Aves; order Passeriformes; family Pipridae; genus Corapipo; species Corapipo altera. Next base: position 2,811,214 of record NW_020884894.1, on the reverse strand, counting down.
AGGCTCTGCTGTGAAACTGCCACAGAACCTTAGAAACATCTGGATTATCCAAATATTTTTCATCTCTCTGTGTTTCACTAAAATATTGCTTCGGGCTCTTGGGAAAATGGTAATGAGCCTTTTGCATCTGGATCAAATTCCTTGGGGAAATGACTCCCTGCTTGCATTCTCCCTCTGTGTCCAGTAAGTGCACAGTGTGCACCTCCTGAGTTCTTGAGCTCAGTCATGCAAACAACAGGCTGTGCAGGCTGAGTCTGAGACCAGGCTGGGGTGTGAGACTTTGATATTTACTTGGTTCCCACTGCAGTTCCTTTTTGTACAGAAAACACATTTGTAGAGAAAAGAGAAATTTTAAGGCAGTTTTACTAAGAAAACAGTTGTATAGGTAGGAAATACAATTGTGCTATAAATGAAGGAAGGGAAGAGCCCACTTCTGAAGCCATAACTATTGCTTTAATTATGTGGTCCCTTCTAGATGACACTTGAGTATATTGCATTCAAAAGTCTCCAGCTACATATTTATAAGGGGTTTATATTATACCCTTCCTGAAGAGTATATCATACCTGGAGGTGTTTCTTAAAAAAAAGACCTTTGAGGAATATTTTGCTGCTACTGGTTACTGGTCAGGATACCTTAGGAGTATCTCATCCAACAAAGCCAAGACCAGAGCCCTGTGTAAGTATAGTATTTCAAGACAAAAGCCACAGATGAAGCTGTTACACTGAAATGGTTTGAGGTTTCTCCACTGAACATGGGCTGTATGTGCTGTGTTCTGAACTGGCTGTTGAAGCAACAGGAGGTGGCAGTTCTGTGAGTTAAGAGCCTGGTTGAGTGGAAGGTGTCCCTGCCTATGGGGGCTTGGACTGGATGATCTTTAAAGGCCCCTTCCCACCCAAACCATGCCATGATTGAGTAAAGCCATAGAAGTTGTAAGAGACTAAATGCACTGTGAGAGGTGTAATGTCAGAATATGTGCTGTACAGGCTGTGCTGAAGGTGGGCACTGCTGTGTTGGGGCAGTGATTCCCTGGACAGCCTGGAAGGAGGTGGCACACTGGGGCTGGATGAATCGTAGGCTCCTGGGGGAGCTGGTTTCTGTGTGGTCTACACATGGCAGCTTCTTCTGTTGAGGGTGTGTGTGAGAGGAGTGGGATGTGGAGGGAAGAAGGAGAGTCTCAGAGCAGTAAGTTAAGCTGTCCTTGTTGGACACTGTGAAAGGAAATGTTCCTGGATGTCATGCAGATGGGCCGGTGGTAAATAGTGGAAAAGTAATGTAAATCTGGACCAAATGCTCCTGCTTTACATGGCAGAACTTAATTCTGAGTGTCAAACAGTAAGCATTTGAATCCTTGCTGAAAGAGAGCATAGAGAGCACAGTTGTAAATGTCTGTAAAAAGAACACAGTAGTTACTGAACTTTGAGCATTTCCACATTCAGCTCCATATTCTGTATTACACGACATTGCTCCTTATGGAAGAAATTCTTCTGAAGGTGGTGAGGCCCTGGCACAGGTTGCCCTGAGAAGCTGTGGCTGCCCCAGCCCTGGGAGTGCTCAAGGCCAGGTTGGACGGGGCTTGGAGCAACCTGATGTGGTGGACGGTGCCCCTGCCCATGGCAGGGTTTTGGAATTAGATGATCTTTAATGTCCCTTGCAGCCCAAACCATTCTGATTGTATGAAATACTGTTTCTATGCAGAAATCTGGTGAAAAGTGCAAAGTCCTAAATGAACTTTAATGTGTTTTGCAATTTGAATTAGTTTAAAATGTATTTAAGCAGATGAGTTGCATCTCTGTCAGTGTTCTAGATTTAATATTTTTGTTGATGAACAGTTAGAACATATTTAGGCTTAATAATTAAATGTGATGCCATATTACTGTAACAAGATTTTGGTGAAAGATGGTTTAAGCACATTTTAATGAATTTTCTAAGCATTTCTTCAAATATTTTATTTTTCTCTGTCATGATTTTTTAAAATTCCTCTGTCGAGAAACACTGTTACAAATCCTAAATCAGATTTTCTTCTCTTAGATTGCAAAGAGCATGTCACAGAAGATGCAAAACCAGAATCCATCAGTGACACAGCTGACCTGGCTCTGCCACCTGAAATGCCGATTTTAATTGATTTCCACGCTTTAAAAGATATCCTGGGGCCACCCATGTATGAAATGGAGGTAACATCCTCATTTGTTTCTGCTTGACTGTTGTTTCTGGCTGGTTTGATTAGTTGTGTATTTTATTGCTATTGACTGAGTTTATACAATATTAACTTCTTTAAAATGTGTCAGTAACAGAACTGTTTTTTCACCTAAAGAAGTTTTTGTTTTCTTTTAACTCATGGTACATAAATAACCTAATGCCATGACTTTCTGTTAGCAGAGATGCCTGGAGCTATTCTGTGCTTAAGAATGTGGTGGTGTTTTTTCAGTTTATAACAAGTTTGCTTTTGTTTGGGGGATGTTTGGTGGTCTTGGGAAAGAAGCCAAAAGTAGAACCCAGGAATCCTGTCTCTGCAGCAGCTATGTTAAGGACTGTCCCACATACCTCCTTAAAGCCAGTCAGCATTTTTGGGTATTAAAGCCACTTCAGTTTGCACCAGAAGTTCTCAGACATTCTTTAGGTTAATGCCACTCTTAGCTATTAAAATGTTTTATGATCAGTCAGGCACCTCCAGCTCTGTTCCTCAGTAGGCATATTTCAGAATTTTTTCTCTCCCCCATCTGTGCATTCCTCCATTCTATGGAAATGCCATCAGGTAAAGGAATTTGTTAGTTTGGGATTCTCTTTTCACCATTTCCATTGCAGTTATTCTCTGCCTTAGTTCAGGCCCAGGTGAAGTGACTGAGTGTCAGTGATGTGACAGGAAACTTCTTCTGATGAAACACTGAATTTTTCTGTCTTTATTGTGGAGAAAAGGTCAGTAAAGCAGTAAGTTATGGAGAAAATAGAACAGAAGGGAAAACTTCCATGAGAGACAAACTTCTGAGAACTTTCCTCTTAGAATTCTTTTCTCTTAGATCAGAGGCCCAGACTCCAGTGGGATTTGGAGAACAAGAAGGGGACAAGATGTGCAGGGGAAAACAAGTGCTTGTTAAGGAATGAGTCAGTTTTTAGAACTGAACTGAGGTTTTGGGATACAAAGGTTTTATCATGGAAGAGATTCTTAAGGAAGAGACAGAAATGAGGAAACTTTGCAAATGAGTTGCAAGCACAGCTCCTGTCTCTGGCAGGCCTTTCAGACTGGCTGCTGGTGGTTTTTCTGGTGTGTAAGTCTGCAGAGTGTGTTTCCTCTCCATATTTGGCCTTAAAGCTTCAACTTTGACCTGCATTTTGCCATTTCTCAGTCGCTGAAACAAAGCCACTGTGTGAGTACCTGGATGACACTGAGCAAATAGAACTGAAAACATGACACGACTTAATTGATCTGTTGTCCTTTAGGGAATACCCGAACACAAGGGAATAATCTTTCACCTTTTCAGTGCTTTGCTTGTCTGTTTTCTGCACGGCTCTCCCAGCAGAAAGACATGACAGAATATTCAGCTCATACTTGTAGGATTAATTCATTTATCACAAATAAATAATCTTATATGTCACCCTACAGAACAAATGTTGGAATAAATCACATAGTGAGGCTTTGAAAGAATAATCTTGACAGTTTAAAGTGTAAAAGATTTAATGAAATGTTTCAGCACTGCACGCTTTTGGGGGAAAGGATTTATAACACATCCAGTGTGTTTATAATGAACTATTTATATTTTTGGCTTGGATTTTATATTTTTTTTTTTTTTTAGCTCAGGTAACAAAACATTACTGGCACCACAGGAAGGCCCGTCAGGATTAGTTTATATCCTCATAATGGGAGTGAAGTTGAAGGGACAGAAGCTGTAGGTCAGTGAAATTGCCTGTTCTAGGAAAAGAAAGTGCAGATGCCATAAAATAATGGCTCTGTTTCGTGGGACGTGCACACTTCTAATTAAAGAACAAGGGAGGTTCTTTTAGAAGCAAAACCTGGACAAAGGACAGGTTTAGATGGACATTTTTATCAAAGAGCTATCAGTCTTGTGGTGATATTTCTGGGAAACCCTCCTCCCTCAAAGGGCAGCTGCTGTTAATGTGCTTTGCCAGCAGTGATTTGCCAGGAAATGAATCGGAAGAGGAGACTGGAAAAAGGTTGATACAGTCAGGTTGGGAGAACCTGTGGAAGGATAACAAAGATGCTCAAGGCCAGCAAGTAACTGAACTGGTTCTCATCATGCCATTGTGAATCAATGATTAAATAGCTTTTTGTCCATTACACTGACTTACAAAGCAACTCCACAAGTGCAGACGTCTCTTGTCCTTTATCTTGGAACAACTGTAAATGTTTTAAAATAAATGACTGTGCTAAATGTTAAGGCTTTAGTTCTGCAGTGTCCAGGCAGCTAAAATGTATCTGATGGTATGTTTAGATTACAGCTACATCACAGCTGGGTTGGTCTCATCTACAAAAATTTTCAAAACCCAAGACTTAAAGTCAGTAAAATCATCTTTATCATCTGACAGATGTGACTAGTCCTCAGCTGATTCTGGAGGTCATTTTTAATTGAAGTTGTTCTAAAAAGTGTGAGAAAAGATTTCTTCTAATATAAATTCATCTGGCTTTTGGTGACAAGAAATGATTCAGAAGTGCCAAGAGTGACTGAGTCTTGTGGAGCTCACTGTAACACTCCCCAGGTGTTTAATGAAATATAACATACTTTCATCTCTGTATTGTGTGGTTGTGTGTCTGTGTGTGTTTAGGGATTTTCAGAGATCTTTTCTGCAGACAGATATCAAACTGCCAGGGCATTTTCCATATGTTTGCCTGTCAACAGGCCTCAGGTAGGGCTCAGCTGAGGAGGTCACAGTAGGGGTAGTCCAGTCTCTACTAGGACAGCAGGAGAGGTTGCTTGGCCTCTGAAGCTGCCACTTGAAAGGTCATTAACACCTACTACACATCTAGTTTCTGGTACCAGATCTCAAATTACTTGTGAATGTAGGACATTCCTACCTAGTCTGAGGATACAGGAGGGAGGTGATGTGTCCTTAGAACCATTTGTTTTTTGAACTGTTGTCACATTTGCTATGTTCTGCCCCTGAACTCTCAAACAGTGGAGTCAGTCTTTAAGCTGTTCCTAATTGATACACAGAGTCCAGTCCAAAAAAACTGAAAGAAAAACCCCAAACCAACAAACCTTGTTCATGGCTGCTTTGGGGTTGGAGAGGGTTTGGACAACAGCTGATTTTGTTCATTACATCTGAAATGTTTGAAACCACAGTGGGCTGCCAAAATATGTGATTGTCTCAAGTGCAAAGGAGAATACTCCAGCGTTGGTGGATTTTAGTGTGAGCAGGATGAACTGACTTTGTTAACCTGAGTTACTAAGATAATCAGAGTAAATAGCTCCAACTAATAAAATTCAGGGAATGAATATAGAAACTAATGTTAGCGAAAGTGAAAATGCTTGATGAACTATTTTGATACCATAGAAATGAAACAATATTATGTAAAATTTTAAATACTAGAAAAAACCACAGCCATTTTAGCTAAATTGTGCTAATAAAGGCAAATGGCATGATGTTGTTCCAAATGCACAGATAACCAAGAGCCACAGGAGAAGGGTTGTGTGGCTTCCTTTGCTTTAGCACGATACAAGTGTAGTTACTGACTCCCCTGGCTGTCAGCTGGATCCAGGGCTGTCTCACTGGCCTCTGCTCCTTGGCTCTCCTGTCTCTTGTGTGGGGCAGAGCTTGCTTAACTGCTTGTAATTCCTAACGGGAATTAGAATTTCAATTAGGATGGCAAATCTTGTCAGATTTGCCATCCTCTTTCTTACCTGTCCTGCAGCACATTCATTTCCCCTTAGTCACATTTCCCCTTAGTTGTTTATAAATGTTTGCAGTGAACAACATCAGTGTGTTTGTCTGAGTTCAGGCACTGCCAACCACCTTAAACACTGGAGAGCAAAACTGTCTTTTTCACATGGGTAACAGCCAGGGCAAATATACCTCTAGCAGATGGGTTAAGTCACATAAACATTCAATCAGGATTGACTAAATACTTGAAGTCCCTTGAAGGGAAAGATTCTTGTGCTTTTGGGGGCAGGGAAGGTTCCAAGAACGATACACCCAGATGTTTGCCATTGCCTTAAGCTAAGCTGCCACATACAGCTCCAGTCCTGTAATTAGTGTTTACACATATCCAGAATTACTGCTGCATTAAATGGTAAAATAAGAGATCAGACACTTGCCTTAACTTTTGTGTTTTAATGGGTACAGCAAGTATTGAATAGTTTTTGCAGTAGATTTTTTATGACTGTTTCCTAAACCGTTTCCTGTGTTTTCTTTCCCTCAGGTGTCCGAACGCCTGAGCCAGCCAGGAGTAGCCATAGGCTTGGCTTGGACTCCCCTGGGAGGGGAGATCATGTTTGTGGAAGCGAGTCGCATGGATGGGGAGGGGCAGCTCACCCTGACGGGGCAGCTCGGGGACGTCATGAAGGAGTCGGCACATCTGGCCATCAGCTGGCTGAGGAGCAACGCCAAGAGATACCAGCTCACCAATGGTGTGTGGGGCTCTGTGCCACAGGGCTGCAGGGCAAGGATTAATACTGCAGGGAAATTCAGGGTCCTAAAACTTGGTGGTTGTTAGAAATTCAGCAGATTGTAGCATTGCTGAGTAACGGGGGGAGTTACTTGTACTCGCTGTGGAAACCTGTTAAGTGTTGCCATAACACAGAAAGTTTTCCAGCCATCAGTGATACAGTGAAGGTGCAGTCAGCTCCAGAGTTCCTTTGTGTAGTTCTTTCCTGGTTCCTGTGAAGGGGGTGTTGGTGGCACACAGGTCAGTGTGGGCAGAACAGGAGTTGTCACTGCAGGCTCTCCCACCATGGCCAGTCTCTCCCTGCAGCAGCCTGGCAGGCTGGGACAGCCTCAGTGCCAAGGTGCTTCTCCTGAGTGGTGCCAGACTCTGCCTCTTACTCATTCTTACACTTGAGCTTTCCAGCAGTACTTTTATGATGTACATAGATATGGAAGTCTGTAGTTTTTATCTAAAATGAAGACACAGATTCTGTTAAAAGTATGGTTTTGTAGTCTAAGTTTTAATATTTTGAGAATGTTGGGTTTGTATGGTAGCTGTTGAACTGCAGTGCAATAGGACTCTAGACAAGAACATTTTAACTCTGTTTTTTTGTTTGAACCTCCCAGGAGCTGTGGAAATGTGCTTTCTAGCATTTCTGCTGAATAGGCAAATAATTGTCCAGTATTTGTCATTATGTCTGGAAGCTTAGATAGGTTAAAAACCAAAATGGAATTAATGTATGAAATGCTCTAGGCATTACCTGTGGGTTCCTGTGGAGTGCTGATTCTGTGGTATATTCTCTGAAAATTGACATTTATGGTCTGGGACATAAAATTTCTATGTATCTACAGTAATCCCTACTCTGAATTTGCCAACACATGCAAATGCTGAGCTTACTGGTTAATGTGTTACAGTTTTCTTCTAGGAATCTGGATGCAGGAAAGCTCATTGGGTTCTCTTTTTGTTGTTTTTTTTTTCTGGGGTGTCTGCAACGTTGTGTTGGTTTTTACAGCCTACTGTTAAAAAAATAGTGCCAAGGCTTTTAATTCTTGGTGGGCTTTCAGAATAAAGACTGGGAACAAAATGGGTTTAGATTTTTAACATTGAAACGGTTCTTTTTTTTTCCTTAAGCTTCTGGAAGTTTTGATCTCCTTGACAACACTGACATCCATCTGCACTTCCCAGCTGGAGCTGTCACAAAAGATGGACCATCTGCTGGTGTTACCATAGTAACCTGTCTTGCTTCACTCTTCAGTGGGCGGCTGGTGTGCTCAGATGTAGCCATGACAGGAGAAATTACACTGAGAGGCCTTGTTCTTCCAGTAAGCATCATTTGAGAAAAGAGCTAAGCTGTATTAATTCTCCCTATTCTGGATATAAAATCTGTTTATAGGCACTTAGAAAAGCAGGGTCTTGCTGGATCATTCCTTAGCAGCAATCCAGTCTCTTCTGGTGCAGTTGGGAGGCTGATGGAAGCCAGCCTGCTGCAGTACTGTCCCACTCCTCCCTCTGCTTTGCTTTTCAAGATAAAGCCAGCCTTGATGTGGTTTTTGTGGAAAACACATTAAAATGTCTAGTTAGAAAGGAAACTTAGAAATCTTAAAATTCAAGATGGGTCCAAAATGGGTATTGCAATTTCTAAACACGCTCCCTCAAACTATCAGTACAGAACTATCTTTGGTTTCTTTGAAAAGTTGTTCCTTAAATCTCTCACAGTAACTGTGTGTAAGTAACTCTTGAAACCATCCTCCATACACCTATTTTTAGATTTTTCTTAAATGTTGTTCCTTGTGTAGAGCTCAGCCAAAAGGTGTTTCCATAAAGCTTTTTATGGAAAATAAAGCATGAGGGCAAAGGAAAGTTTTCAAACAAATAAAGTGTCAGTGGAGCCTGGTGCAAGTGATTAAGCAAAAATAGGAGTTATCATCCCATACCAAATGATGGAGAGGAGGAGGAGGATGAAGTAGGAAAACAGAGGCAGCATTTTGTGTCCTGCAGAGGAGAGTAAAGCAGGGGTGCCAGGGGGAGGTAGCAGAGGAGGAGGATCTCTGGAGTTTGTTCTGAGGACAGCGAGCTTGACAGGACGGGCTGTGGTTCAGGGTTCTCCTGGGCCCTGCATTAACTGGTGAAAGGTGCCCGAGCTCCCCAGAGTGTCTTCACCAGGGAGTGACCACACTTTGCCTGCTGTTAAAGGTGGGTGCAAAGATCAGGTACCTGTAAATGTTAAACCAGATTTACCTTCTTCCTGAACGTTGTCTGGGATCTTGCCGTTGTCAGTCACTGAATTCCTCCGAGCAGCTGCCCCTGCTGCTGCCCCAAGTGTGTGCTGGGTGTGCAGCACCTCCACAGCAGTGGCATCACCCTGGGGATTATGGCTCCTCCTACCTTGCTTGTATTACAGCCCTTTGTGCTATAATACAAGGCTTTGCTCTCCTGTAAATATTGTAGAATTACAAGTTTCTTCTGTAAGATGGTCTTTAATTAGGATTAGAAGAGAGTTCAGGGGAAGAAGCTACAGCTGTGATTCGAAGCAAAAACTAATTTAACCCCCCTTTTTACATCTCATTACCAACTCAGCCAGGTGGCTCAATGGAGCAGTGCCTGTTGTTGTAGCACAAAGCATCTCTCTAGTCTTGGAGCTCAGGTTTGCATTTCTGTGCATTTTCTGTTGTACAACTCAAGTTATTTGTGTGACAGTGCTTCCTTAGGACTTTTTTCCCTCTAAATCTAACACTGCCTTTTTCTGAAAAGCCTGCTGTTCTAATGCAGGATTTCAGCACACCATATAAAAATGGAGTGAAGGCCACCTTAGTTAAAAAAAATTCCTGAAAAGTAATGACTTTTCCACTATTGGTACTCTTCTACCTGCACTTAATTTTTCCCTTGTTATTAACTGTTACAGAAAGAATACTACAGCATATTAACATATTTCCCTCATTAAGCACATAATGAGCTACAAATGTGGCTGCATTTTTAATTGCTTTCTTAACTTACTGGGGGAGGCAGAACCTTTAATCAGAATTTAACTCCTGATGTGATGTTACAATAATTCCAGTATTAGATGAGCGTTGCTGTTTTTATATATATATATATATATTTTATATATTTTTGCTTCTTCTCCTTACTAGGTTGGGGGAATTAAAGACAAAGTCCTGGCAGCACACCGAGCTGGCCTGAAGAGAATTATCATTCCTCAGAGGAACGAGAAGGATCTGGAGGAGATCGCGGCGCACGTGCGGCAGGACCTGACGTTCGTGCCGGCCACCTGCCTCGAGCAGGTCCTGAACGCCGCCTTCGAGGGGGGCTTTGCAGTGAAGCCCAGAGTGGAGCATCTGAACAGTAAACTTTAAGCAGCCAGGCTGAGGTTCCTGCTGTATCAGATTCCATGGCTTGTGATCTCTTCCAGCTCCCTACATGTGTCAGGTGTAATTAGCAGTTAAACTGGACTGTTAAGTGGGGGTGTAAATGCAATCAAAAGGAAAATGTTGCTGCAGCAGTTCACAAGCTGAAACCACGTCTTAAGGGCTTTCGCTGCTTTTTATCAGCAAAGAATCTTGAAAAAAATACTCATTTCCTGATAAGAGTCAAGCATGAGAAAATTGAAGCTGTTGAGAAAGAATTCCTTGGCGTATCTGGAATGTGTGTATGGACGTGGCAGCAGCTGGTCCCATCCTCAGAGAGGTCACACCCACAAAGAGGCAATAATGTGCAATTCTGAGAGAGCTGTATTTGCAACAAAGGCAGCACGAGAGGCTCAGAGATGGGCTTGTGACAAAAAGCAAAACTGATTTAGCAGGAGAGCTTACTTATTTAGAGAATAATATTTGTAATAATAACAATAATGTGCTAAGGAGCAGTAGCATCGGGAAAAATAAGGGTTTTGAAATCTAAAAAACATGCTTAAGGGATTTGAACAGAAGCACTATGGTCTAAATTAAGTTAGTAAGTTCTTTCAGCACTTGGTTCTAGTTTATAGCAAGGTCACTGCAGACATCATTTGTCAAACCCCAACACAGGAAGCAATGCCAGAACTGAAATGTAGGAATTGCTGTGTAAGAAGGGCAGTAACACACGAGTTCATGTGTCCTTCCAGCAGCACAGGGGGTGGAGCAAACCTGAAGCCCTGATAAAAAACCTGGTAACATTTTGGAGGGACAGAGTATGAGTCCTTTATTCTTACTGATACAAACAGACTTGATTCTGGGCTGCCTGTGTTTGGAGGTGAGCCTGTGGAAATTAAATCCACTTAAACAATGCCGAGAAAATACTGAATCATTAAAGTGCATTCAGTACTGCACACTGTGAATAATTTATGGTTCAAGAAGTCTGTCAGACAGTCTCCCCTCTCAGTTGATAGCTTTGTCTCTTCTCTTGAACCTCAGGGAAAACTACACTTCAGTGTGTGAGCTGGGCCTTTGGCATTGTTTATACCAGTCAACCCCTGAGCAAACCTCCCATGTTGTTACATTCTCTTGTTCATTGGTTCTGAAACAAGCTCCAGTGTGCTCAGGAAACACAAACTGTACCAGTGACAACAGCCTGTTCTAGAAGCAGCCTATAAATCAAAAGAGTTTGCTTTGCTTTCGTTTCCATAGATAACAAAAGCTGATTTATCTGGAACATAATAGCACTGATAGTAATATTCAGTGGGAATTTCTGCACCTGTTTACAGAAGATTTCACAGAAGACTTAATCTAATAAAATTATAAAAATAAAACCCCCTTTTGTGTCACTGTTTTAAGAGCTCTACTCTTAAGTCAGTCACCAGACCATGGGCAACACACAGAGTCTCAGAACCTGTTCTGCCTTACAAGAAACTTGCAGGCACAAAGTGCAGATAAACAACACCCTGGGTAAAACCCCAGGCCAGTGTGGTCACGAGTGTGCTGCTGCTTTGCTTCTGATCAAACCAGGAGGGAAAGATCCTTAACTAAACCCAGCTCCAATAACAATCCTGCACTGTTGGCACTGGTGGCAGCACAGACATGCACAGAATTCCAGCACAGTTTGTTTCTACATGTGGAAAACAAACCTGCATTTTTTTTAAAAATAGTAAGGACTATAAAAAAAGAAGTTTCCACCACAGCAGAACAGGGAGTTGCTCCCCAGAAAAGTTAAGCAATGATTTTCTGCCTGACACACCACTCCCATATTAAGTCTTGTCCCACACCTAAAGAGGGAGTGGGTCTATGGCCACTCTGAAGAGGAGGCCAGGCACTTACTGCCTGTTTGCTGTTCCTGCTGGCAGAGCTCACATGGGTTTTATTTTGTTGATTTTTTTTTTTTTAAACAAAACTTCTGCATTACCCCCTGTAGCAGACACTACAGACACTCTGGAAGGTGCTAAGAATAACCCTCCATGCAGCAGCAAAGCATTTCTGAAGTAATTTCAATGCACTGGGGATTCTGCTTTACAGCTGACAGTTAAATGGACCTGATATTAAACATGGCCCTTGGAAGAATACCCTGAAATAGCCAAAGCTTATCAGAGGAGAAAAAAAAAAGCAGTGATAGCTCCTTTCCTCTGTCCACACTATGAATTGCTACAGAGAGTAAGTATCCCACTAGTGCATTCCTGCTTTAATCACAGTAGCTTTGGAAAGATTCTGGATAAAACAACAGGACAGGCAGCAATACAAAACTGTTCACCTGCTTTAATTTTAAAGCACTACTGCAAACAAGAACTAGCAGGAACTGTCACAACAGAACCCGAATATTTACATCCACATTTGTCAAACATTTTAAGGCTTTCTTTTTAAAGGGCAATGAAAACCACAGAGGTAGTGCAAGCAGACAAATGCAAGGTCTACTGCATTTCATCTTTTAGAGACAAATCTGAATACGCTTTCCCAATACAGCAAAGTAAAACAGCACTTTCTAAAATAAATAGCTAATGTTAAGACAATGCCAGGCTTTAATACACCATTTATTTTAGATAAGGTAGTAAACTGTACAGATTTCTAATATGTTTTCTTTTTTTCATATATAACAGTGTAGTTGACTTACCAGATCCTCACACTCTTTAGAGGAGATCCACTGAATTAGGCTCCTGATACTTTTGAGGATCTGGGCCTAAGTGTAATTTCTGTAATCATTCCATCTGATGATGGGCATTGAGCATTTTATACAGATTTATTTTTAAACACCACATGGTACTATTTTACATTACAGTAAGTCAGCATACAGTAGTTATGCTATAGCATTTGTCATCTGTAAGACATGAACCAACCTGTCTGACCACACCAGTCAGCTCCTGGAGCTCATTGCAAATGCCACTCTTGAAGTCCCCTTCAGAAGTACAGTCTTGACCTTCGGGCCATCCCAGCCTAGATAAACTCACTGCAGATCAGCACAACAAGGTTCTCAGAGTCACAGTTCTCCTGGGGACACAACCCAAGCTGAACCCCTCCAGACACAGTGCCCAGCCCTACACACCTGTGCCTGCAGAGCCCCGGCCTCTCCCAGGGCACGTGTCAGGCTGGAGGGAACACTCGGGTTCTCCCCTGCCCTCCCTAACAAAAGCAGAGCTGGAGGCAGCTCAGCTGGCAGGAGGACATCAGTCCAGCCAGCCAGGCACCAGGGGACCTGTGGCCTCCTCTAAAAGGTCTGAAGTATTTAGCCAAAAGTCTGTTAAAGACCAGAAGACAAAACAGAGGTAAATGTGACAAGCTTATTTAGGTGAGAATAATTACTGAATTTAGAAAACTGCAAACAGTTGTATATTCAAAAGAAGAAAAAAAAGCTAGATTGCAGGACTTTGGAAGCACTTATCTACTGTCACAAGGTACCAGTACATCTTTTAAATTACATCTGTGCACAGGTCAAACAGCCTAAGTATCAAATTTTGAGAGTGAAACTTTTACTACATGAAGCCAACTATTTCTGTAGTACTTTAATAATCCAACCCAATGGATTTTATGTTCCTTACCTGTGGAACTACTTACCTCTTCATGCATCAAAATAATAACGAGTTGTCTTAACAGATCAACTTCTCATAAGAAAGTTAAGACAGTGCACAGTAAATAAACCATATTTTAATGTGTTACAAAAGTACTGATAGCCAGACTACCTCCCCACGGGACGTCTGCTAGACTAGGTTTGACAAAGATTTCTTTCCAACAGCTTGAGATGAAGCAGCTTTTCCCCTTTTCTGTCTGTCTCTGTTCTGTAACACAAATGCCACTTAGAGCCGTGGTTAAGGTTTTCACCTACAGGCAGTCTGCAAAAAGCCCAACATCCTTCCAGAGCCTTTAGGGCTGGTGAAACACCTGCAAGAGATTCCTCTGTGCTGTCATGTGTATCATGTCACCAGAACGATATACAAACGTCACTTCAGACAGTTGCTTTAGTAACAACCAAAAGACACGAAAACAAGAAACTGAGCAAGAGCATCAATGTGTCAAACTTTGAGCTAAAGCAAAAAGCAGAAGTTGGCTGTGTTTTCTTTAATTTGCCAGGTATTCTTTTAATGACAAATATAAAAAGACTGAAAACATCTCACTGCCTGCCTTTTTTTTTTTTTTAAACAAATGGTCTGCTTTTATAATTACAAATACTGTGTAATACAATACCTTCTTTGTATTGCAAACCAACAAATACAAGGATGCAATCAAGTTTCTAAGCATCTCTAAATTTGAAATGTGAATTATTTTTTTTTAATTCAGAAAATTCTTAATAATTGTTCATTTTTGTTAGAAGATAACTCAAAGTACAACAACATCTAGGCCTGTTTTTAAAGGAGCTGTCTTTCCTGACACATCTTTGAACATAAGCACTCCTTTCGAGTTCAGTACATTCACAAATAGCTCAATTAAGAACAGTATCACCAATGAATTGACTACTGGAAAGAGACAAAATTTACCAAACATACAGAAATATAAGTTTTACCATAGCAATTATGCATATCAAAAGATGACACCTGTAATTAATTTTAAAAAGATACAAAAAAGAGAAAAACCTGAATTACAGAAAAGAAAGTCATATTTATTTAATGAAAAACTAGAAGTTAATAAAAATTAGCAAATACACAAAAAATATACACAAACAGCAGCAATACTATGTAGTGACTTACAAAGAGGGGGTGGGAGGAGGAGGGGAAGCAGTGGCCAGAGACCAGACCGCTCAACATGGCTTGTCAGTCAAAGGGGGAGGAAAAAAACACAAACAAAAACACGAAACAGTATCCTTTTCAACAGTACAATCAATCTACAAACAAGTTTTTAGAATTATTTTACAACATTTCCTGTAGAATCAATTCTTAATACAAAAGATGCCCATTTTGGGTGTATATATATTTTCAGTGGTTTACTGTTGACTTATTTTAAATATATTAGTTACTACATGCAACTGCTTCCTGTAATTTAACAGCCTTTCCTTTTATTTACCTTCATTTATGCCTACCCTCCATCTACCAAATAATTTGTCTGACAGTCAAAGATGGTTACCCTAGTTTCTGCTAAATTAAATGCAAGGTTTAAACACTGGCCTGAAGAGGTTTGATTGCCGTTTCAGCACATGGATATAGTTACGTTGATGCCTAAATTGCCGTTTTCTGCAAAGAGCTGTGCAATGCTGGTGTCAAAGACTAGGCAGTCACTATTCATAATGGCTGTTGCAATTCCCTCATGGATGGACCGAGGAGTTGCTTCCCAAGTCAATCGCCGCCTATGCCCGTTTAGCTCGAGTCGATAAGCAAAGTTTTCTGCTTGCTTGCGTGTTCCTATCAGCTGTACAATTGCAAAGAACTGCTGGTGACCATCATATTTCTCCTGTTTCTCCAACACTAACATGAAATGGAAGCCAAAACAAGACTGCATCATAACCCAGTCAACAGCACCAGGAAGATTAATGTCCGTAGCCAGGAACACTATATCTTCTCCCTGCAGTGTTGTAATTGACTTGTGTTGATGCATCAGGTGCGGCATCACGGCATCCAGGGAGCCTTGCCATTTACATGAAGCACCGGGACACGGACAGGAATAAGGCCTAAACTCACACAGCTCCTCGTGGTCTGCTTTTTCCGTGTGTGGCAAAGTTATCTCGCATCCGGAAGAGGCGTATTTACATGGGAATAGTACAGAGTTGGCAACTTTCTCCATAGCCAGGTTACGGATGGAGCCCAGCGGGCCTCGGCAGGTTGGACAGCACGTAAGTTTGGGGCGACAGTTGCTACAAACCAGGTGGCCACTCTGACACTGCAGGATGGGTGGCAGCACATAGTCAAAGCACACGGGACACTCAAAGAGACTGGCCAAGTCATTGTTGGAAGCTGTGGTGCCCGTCAGCGCGGGCACCCGCTGCGATGGCGTGCACTTGGAGGTACCCGTGGGGAGTGCTGTGGCAGTCTGACGGCTCATGTCTGCAACAGAAGGGAGAAAAGAATTAATATCTAACCACCTTGTATTTTCCTCTGCACACAGAATTTCTTCACTTACAAAGAAGTTTCAAGAGAAAAGACAGAAATAAAAGCAAAAAAACCCCCACATAACGCAAACTGTATTACATGAGTATGTTACCTGCAAAAGATCAGTTGTGCACACTTGATGCAGACACTTGCATGACATGGGAATCTAACAAGTGAAGAAGTTCTATTAAGTGCTCTGCAGTGGAATTTATCTATTGAAAGCTACAAGGGAGATAAGTAAAGATATGCTAAAAATAAGTTTGTTGTTGGTTTGCTTCTTTTAATACGGCATTTATGAACTGCTTCACCCAGATCACTTGTGTGTAACAACTCGGAGCACTATGGACCAATTCTAAGGCTGGATTTTAAGCTGTTGTGTATGACAAACTGGCTATCTTTAATGAAAAAAAAATTATTTTCTGGACATGGCCTTCTCAGTAATCATATTTACTGTACAACTGCTTTTAAAAAAGTTGAAAAACACTAACAATGAAAAGCACAGCTCACACAGTTACTACCCTGCCTTTTTCCCAGGATAGGACAGTGACTCTTCGTTTTCAAGACTCTGTTACTGGGCCCACATCTTCTAAAGCACATCCACTGCTTCAGATTCCTGAACTAAACCACTTGTGAGGATACCAGAAAAGAAAAACAAAGCAATTATTTTCTTGAATTTACCAAGTAAGACAAGAAATAAAAAAGATTAAATCTGAGAGTTAATTTTACCATGTAAGTAACTCAAACACTTGCAGTCCCTTGAAAAGGCCCTGTTAACAAAGTCTTACATTCAGTGGAGCTCCCACTGAAGTTTTTCTTTCCGCTGTCCCCACACAGAGGTGACAAAGGTCTGACAGCTGTCTGACCAAACAGCCTGCTTGAGCATTCCTACAGATGTGGTACAAGTACCATATTTGTTAACATGTTGTGGATGCAACCCCTAACTCTCCTCCTCCTTGTGCACGAGGAATTACTAGTGCTACCCGAGAAAATAAACGCAGTTCTGAAAAAATAAACATTACCTTTGTAGGTTAAGGACAGTTAGGCAAAACGCTACTCAAAGTTGGCCTCTGTTCCACAGTACAATTCTCAGCCACCCTAAGTGCCTCTCTGCGAGTACATTAGCTCTGTATCTGTCACGTACGTGTAAAGCTCTCAAAATAAACCTCATCTTTAATCTCCTTGCTATTTGACATGGGAATATTAGGCAATAGGCAAGCTTCCCATATTTAGCATCATTTCACCCACAAACTTACTCATACTTGGACCAGATAACTCAGAGCAGCATACTCTGCATGCTTTTGCAAGACATGCACTGTTCATGGCACAAAGGAGGGGAACTAAGAGATTCCAACTTGCAAAAGGACTTATCCCTTGACATTCAAAAGTAATCATAGGCAGGCAATTCCAAATTCCTCTACAGAAGCACTTCTCCTTAGTCCAGAGCTAGAAAAACATGAGTGTCTAAGATTGGATACTCAGTCACTGATTTTATGAGTCTGACAAGCCCAGTAACAGCATCTTCTCAACTCTTCAAATTCTATTGCTTCATCTCAGGTTTGGTGGTCTAGAAATACCCAATTACCATCTTCAGGAAAAAAAAATCCATGCAGTGGTTTTCAGTGCTGGGCCTTAACTGATACTATAGAGATACGACAAGAATATTTGTGTCTTTTGGTCACGTTTTCCTACTGTGAGGCATTCCAGCTGAGATGAAAAAAGTTTAGGATGTCTGTGACAAATCAAGAATGTGTTCTGGGGAAGTGATGCTGCCCCAGTGAGGGGATTTGAACAGCGAGGTCTCTGGCAGCTGACAGTGCTGCTGCTTCCCCAGCACCCGCGGGTGGGAGCTCGTGACCCTGCACTGCTCTGGAACAAACACGCAGGAGTGACTGGAGTGACTGGAGTGACTGCACACGGGGGAACCAACTCAGATCCCGCTGTTCGCTTGGGAATCACAGCCATAGTCACATGTAAAACTCTGGAAGCGCTTCCCTTCCAATATTGTAACGCACACATTTCAGAAGGCTGTGTCTGCTGGATCTTGCCTGACCCTGTATGTCCTGATCCAGGGATCCCCAGCAACCCGCAGATAACACTGGTGAAAACCACTGCGTCAGACCAGTTCCCTGGGCAGTCTGACGAGCTGGGTGAGCTCGGGTGTCTTTAATTACACCTCTCAGAGCCCATGCAACAGTTAAATTAAGCAACGTAGAAACTCTGGGAAAGACCTTACGCGCAGATGCACTTCCCACTTGAGCCTTCTAAGCTCTGGAAGCACTGGAGAACAGGACTGTGTGTTATCACTGTGTGACCAGCCTTCACACACACCTTCCACAACCGAGCACCTCACACAAGCAGGGAATGAAAATGAGCAGGAACATGTGAACCAGACCACTGAGATGATTAGCATGCAAGGAAGAAGCTGGATAAAGCTATTAACTGTAATTTACCAAGCCTAAACCTGCCCAAAGCCTGCATTTTCATCACTCTTGTTAACACAAAGATGAATAATATATAATAACAGAAAAGTCAGAGAAGTTAATTTTTTATGGCTATGTTAAGAATTACAAGTCAATCACAAGTAAAACTTCTAACAGTGTAATACATTTAAGCCACCAAACTATGAAAACCATACAGACCAAGTGATTTGTTTACAAACCAAGGAAAAACAACTACAGAACTGGAAACAAAATTTAAAGATATTTTTAGTTACAATCCCCCTTACTCCCTACACGCAATATTTGCTATTACGTTATCTGTATTTGCACACACTGGGAATAAGTCTCTAAGCAACAGTGATAAACTAAGGCATACTAGGTGTCATTTTCAAGACTATTAGTTCCTTTAACTCAAATTATCCAAAAGACTGCACATATTCGAAAAAATCTAACCACGACTAAAACGGGGAAAATGTATTTTAAGATTTCCTAATTGTAAAGCAAGAAGAACTGTCCTCCATGACATCAGAACGCACCGACCTGTTGATAAAAAAGTATTCTCGCCAGTGTTGTGCGGACGGTGACATGCACAGGCTACCGAGGGACGAGACTTCACAGTTCCTAAACCCCAGTTTTTAATGCTGCGATAACGCAATGTAACGTCGGTACCTTTCCCCTTGCAGGCTTTACTCCCCGGCAGACACGCAGACCAGACGCCCTTCCAGGAACACGGCCCGCCGGAGGCGGCTCTGCCCCTCATGTGTCGCGGCGGAGCTCATGGCGTGTGGGGGCAGCACAGCCGCGCTGGGGCCGCGGGCCGGGCCGGGACCCCGCCGAACGCTCCCGGGCCCCGGCGGGCCCCGCGCCGCGCACGGCAGTCACCGCCCCGGGCCCCGCCGGACCCATCTACGGCCCGGCCCCGCTGCGGCCGCTCCGGCCCCGGCGCCAAAATGGTTCCCCGAGCTTCCCCCGGCACCGCCGGGCCGCGCCCGCCCCGCCCGGGCTGTGCCTGCCGGGGGAGGGCCCGGCCCGGCCCCGCCCCGGCCCCGCCAACTGGGACCTGGACCCGCCCCGGCCCAGCCCCGGCCCAGCCCACGGGGACCCGGCCCAGCCCACGGGGACCCGGCCCAGCCCACGGGGACCCGGCCCAGCCCACGGGGACCCGGCCCAGCCCACGGGGACCCGGCCCAGCCCACAGGGACCCGGCTCCTCCCGGGCGGCACCGCCTCTGCCCCGGCCCCGCTTGTCCCCACGGCCGCGCGCGTTCCGCACACGGAGCTCCCTCTGCACGGCCGGGACCTGACCAACAGCCCCCTGCTCCACGCCGACGGAGCTCATCATCCTCCCTAAAGAATCCTTTAAAAGCTACAGATCCGCTCTGAACTCTTTTAACACATGAACTTCACTTCCTGCTGTTTCAAGGATACTCCTTGAGTATTTCCCACTGTGGACCGATAAAGTTCTATTCAACAGGAATTTTCTCCATTTACATAAAGATTATTCAATAAGCAAAAGCCTAATAATCTCAAGGAAAATGTGGTATATTTAAATATTCACACGGATTCTTAAAAAACTTAGAACAGTTTAAGGATAAAGGAGTTGAAAACCAAGTCAACACGCTTGCATGATGCACACACTGGGCTCAGAAGATCTTAGAGTTTATGGAATACTGATGCAATGATCATAAGATCATGGAAGTACAACTTTCAGTGGAGGCAACAGAACAACACACTGCAATAATTTGTTTTGGTCACATAAAAAGTAAGGCTACAGTATCAGGGTAAAGAAAATTATCTTTAAAAATGCTTTCTTACTATTTGAAATCCAAGTGCTGTTCAAGGAAGACTTGTATCAGGACTTGAATACACGCCAATAATGCCCAACTACTATAAACAAAAACTACCAATTCAATACAAGGCTTCCTTCAGCCTCATCCCCAAACATGCAATATCCATCACCCCACCAAGTAAGAGTCAAGAAAGTTTCTGAGCAGAAGAGAAGAGCTGAAGAAAACCTGCACAGAAACAGCTTTTGAAAAATTAAGAGCATGTTCTGCAGTGTCTGGAACAAGCCCTGGGCTCTGTCCTGCAGCACAGAGCTAACCCCAGGGGTTCTTGGACAGGTTACAGCTAATGCTGCACTTGCTTTGCTCCACTGCAGCAGGGTGTGCAATGCCTGAGGGGAGAGAGCCTTTGGAACCCCGGGCAGGTAACAGAAACACGGGGACAATGAAAAGACACAACCAATCCACTGTTTGAAAAGCTCTGCTGAGGCTCAGGCCCAGGGAGAGCAGCTTCAAGTGAAGTTCACAAAGATGCCGTACTTGACATGCCAGGGAATTAACAACACTATACAGGACTACACTGATACCCTTTCAGCTTCTCACCTTTCCAAGGTGTTACCTCCAGACACATTCTAGAAATCACATCTCCTGCGCTTCACTGGAATACAGGGCACCTTTGACAAAGCCAGCTTAACACCATCCACTTCTCTCATATCAGATAGCGTATCTTCTCTCACATCTTCACCCAACCAAGACTAGACTTGTGTTTAACACTTTAATTTGCTTTTGAGAGGGTAACTGAATATTAGTTTTGGAACAAAAAAAAAAAACCACACAAAAGTTCTGTATAGTCATCTTAACGGATGGAAGGGGGAAAAATCATCTCATCACACCTAAGCATGATACAAGGACAGATAAAATGATTTATCACAAATGTCTATATGTGATGGATAAAATATTTTTCCATTACATTTCAGAACTAACTGAATTCAGAGACTTCCATTCAAAATGCACTCCTAATGCATTACAGCCACCACCAAACAGAAAATCTTTCAAGTTTTTCAACTGTACAATCATATTTGAAAATGAGACCTTTTTAAACACAATACCCTGTTTACAGAGCACTGGAAATGAGAATAGGACAGTGTTCAAAGTTGTGAAAAACACACGTTACTTTTTTCAAGATGCAATACAAGCAAGAATGTAAAAACACAAAAGCTAATTAACTGTTCTAAATCCATGAAACAGGTGTTAATAAGAACTCAAGATTTAAGTAGTGTTAGGCTAACTCTATGTGAAAAAAACCTTTGGATACCATAGTTTTGTGCCACTGCTGCTCAATTATGAGAACTCAAACTACTGAGGACATCATCTACAGCACTATGGAAAAGCCAGCTCTTCTATTACACATACTTACTATTTCTGAAAGTAATTGTCCAAGGAATCTACCTTTCCTCTGTCCCCTCTTGCACTCATAATTGTCAACACACAGCAAAACAGAAGGGAAAGAAGTTTTAGCAAGCTCTGTTGAAAATAATATATATTGTCCTCACCACCACCTAACTCACACTTCAGCAGTCAAAACACATCCAGTGTATTATGCACAGATTGTATCAGAGAAAAGCTTGCAAATATTTTAAAATAAATTAGTATCTTTAATTTCTGTTTAATTTAAAAGACATTTTCGGGCCCAAGGTTTTTCCACGTTGAAGTCATCAACAGTTTATCTCTTACAACTCTCGGGAGATGTCAGATCCCAAGGGCCCAGCAGAGTCAGCATCAAACACAGGCCTGTCCTGCAGCCCTGACCCCCTGGACACTGACATGGTGCAGCCCTGCTCAGCCACAGCCTCTGCACCTCCTGGCCTACTTCAACACTTCTACAAGACAGTTCATGACATAAATTATTAATCAACTATATAACACAATAATGAATTATGAATTTTTTCAACCCTTCCAGACACTGTTTTTCTTTAGTGCCCTTAACTATGCTATTTATTTCAGACATCTCAGGGCTTTCTCTTTTTCTGCATAATAAGCAACAGCTAGATCAATCCAATGTAACACAATACTATAAAATAAGACCAAAATAAAATTACAAAATTTACAAAAAGTTTCATGATGGTTTCCTTTTCCAAATTATCATCTGTCCAGCTCATCTCCTTTCCATGCACAATTTCACCATTTCCCACTACCTCGCAGTGACCCAGTCTGCCTGAAATTGTAGGTATCTTTTTTCCTTGCACCTCACCCTACCAACCCCGCTTTCCAATCACCAGGACAGGAGATCCCAGTGGATTCATACAGTCATGGAATCACTTATTGTCTTCATGGCTACCCCTGCAGTGAGCCACCAGCCCTTAACGCTCAGTGTTTCTGATGTTTATCACACGTGTTCCCCTTACACACTACGGTCACCAGCTGAGTCACGGCTGGGGGACAAACCAGATCCTCTCCAAATTCAACACATATCACGTGGCAGATGCAGATAGATACAAACAGCACCATGTGAACACAAACAGTATTATTATACCCACCAAATGGCAGTGACCTGTTTCTAATCCAACACCAACCCCTGAGTTTGGCTAGTGCTGTTTGATTTCTGCTTCACCACTAACACTGTTTCTCCTCTATAGATATGCCAGAATATTAAACATCAGCCCAGGAGGTGGTTTTTTTCTAGCTATAAAAGATTTTCTACAAAAACTTTGTAATGTAAAATTAAGAAGGAACAGTGTCCTATAGAAGATATACAACAACCACATAAAAATCACATTAGCAAACAACAACTGTGACTGAAGTGTTAATTTTTAAATGCAACAAAGAAGTCCACCAATTATAAAAAGTGAATAACTTGTAGCCAAACAGAGCTTCAACATCCAATTTAACATGGAATACTGGAGATTATACTGCTGTGCTACTCCAGCCGTGCAAACAAAGACAACCTGAGGAACACAGTTTTGAGAAAATACAACTATCTGATAAAACCTCAAAAACTAAAAATGTCTGTTCACTGGCCAAAACCTGAGTTTGTAACATTCCCTCTGTACTGTATAATCAGAGAACATCCAAGCCTTCCTAGGTCTTAGAGTTATATGCAGCACTAAATAAGAAAGCAGGTTTCTTTGGAAATTCAGACCATCAACAAATTATAAAGCAAAATAGAACATTTATGTCTCTTGTCTTTTGAACTTGGAAGGAAAGGCAGCAGGACAGAAAGCAAAAGCTAGGGGAACTATCAAGGAAATTCCTGAAAATTCAAGCTACACTAAAACCAATTTACCAAATGCCACTGTGAGAAAAAGGAAATTCAGCAATACATTAAATAAACTGGTATAAGCAACAATATCGAACATTATTGATATCTGGTAATCTATTATAATAAAAGGAAGTTAAGCCTCAAAGTAGCTAGTGAAACTATACATGCTTAAAAAAAATACAGAGAAAAGCTCCATTATTTAAATACAAATCAAAACTAAGCACTTGCATTAAAAAGACATGGACCACTTCCAAACTGGACTTTACCATATTTTTCATTTTCATTTTTAAAAACAAGACAATAACTTATCTGTGACACTGCCAAATCCCACATCCCACAGAAGTGTGAAGATGGGGATGAAGAAACACTGCCCAAGGCTGTATCCTGTGTGCTCTTGTGTGGTACCTGTGACAAAAGCCTTCTCTTTCCTGCCTCCCCTGTGTCCCTGCTCTGTGTCCCCAGTGCCAGTCAGCCAATGACACAGGACACCTGCATTTCCAGCATCCCACACATGGACCTACAACACCAAAAACCAAACACTCAAAGCAGGAGCTGTCCCACACAACCTTCTCAGGCACCAAATGGACTGTGCCTGTCTGGAGCTGCCATGGTCTGGGCACGGGACAGCTCATGGAGATAAAGCAGAAGTACAGATCTCAAAATAAAGATGGCAGAACCTAAGAAAATAAAGAAAAATTTCCTATGAAAATACAGGTTATCTCTATGCAAACAATACATAACAGGGAAAACAGTTTTTAATTTTTTAGTAATACCTAGCTTCCTTTCTCACTGTGAAAAGCACACACTGAACTGAGCTGCATCAGGATCATCTTCCAACAATAATTCAGTCAAATAATGTCTATAAACACAGGGAGATAGTTAACTTTTAAGAAGTTCTAGACACACAATGCTGCAATAAAAAGTAAGAGGCATACAGGAGGATCAGCTACAAAGTGAATTAGTAACAGCACCAGAAAAAAAAAGAGGCAAGTTACTTTTTATGCTCTAACACATACTGCCTTTCAGAAGTATCTAAACAGGAAGCACTTAATTGTTCTACAAGGTATCATAGATGGGCTCTGTATACAATCACACTCTATTGGAATTAAAAAAAGGAAAACCAAAACAAACCCAAATCCCTCTGTAAACATTCACAGCAAATCCTACCAAGTGTGACACTTTGGGGGCTGTGTTTCTCTCCTCAGTCTGATTTTGCAAAGCCTATATTCTCCACAGCATGCTGTAACTGCCATGCAATATTGCATCACCATTCCTGTGTCTGTGGCAGACACAGGGAAGAGGGTGTGGCATGGAAGCACCTACCTTAATTCAGAAAGGCTCAACTACACCAGTACCTGCACTTTGATGCGTCTTCACTTACAAAGTCTTTCTGTGATAACTATTCCAATTCAAATTCATGCTCAATATTTTCCCTGCATAACTTAACAGTACTAGGGAGCAGACCATCAAAATAACCACACCTGACCAAGGAGGCCTGCAAAGAGAGACTGGCCTACAGAAGAGCCTGACCACGACACAGAAGGCCACTTGTAGGAAGAGTCAGGACAGGATGACCTACATGGACTATTTTTATAAAGATCCCTCCATGTTGTTCATTGCTGAGGTTCATATATATTTCCATTTTATATAATCATTTATTCCTGTGATCCTTCATTTGTTCTGTATTCTTGTGTGTGGTCCTGGTGACAGTGAAGTCCTGTAAAGAATGGTAATCTAAACTCCAGAGGGCAAATATGGAGGGGAGGGCCTGGGGAACAGAGATACCATTCCAGAGAACAGACCTTGGTGCCCCAAGGTATGTCAGATATGGAATCTACACATAAATAACACCCAGCACTGTAGAACACAGACTAGTGACACTGGAGGCCTAACTTTTAACTCCTCAGAAATTATGAATTTTTCAGAACCTCTAGTACTAACATGTACAGATTCTCTAGTCATTCTGAGTGAGAGTTTTTACAAATCTGGGTTTCTCTTAAATCCATTTAACCTTCAGAAGAAAGAATATTTAGAAGAATGTCCAATAAAGATAAGGAATTTATTTTATTACAGATACACATCACAAAGAGAATAAAACACAACATTTAAAACGTAAAGGATCAAGTCTGTATTTTTAAAATGGACATTTCTGCATTTTGGAAGTAAGATTTCCTACTATGTTACTAATTCAAAAGGAGAGCTGTGGAAATCTAAGATAGGTCACAGGTAGAAAATAGAAAACACTGAAATTATTTACATTGAAAGAAATATACAGCTTTAGTAAAAAAAGTACAACATTACAGTGAGATTTTCACATTTCTGATGGTTCCACTCTTTTCAGTACTTCTTTTCTTTAAACTCCCACCTTCTGCATGTCTTGTGTTTCCAGCATCCATTCCTTGAAGCACGTGTGCCTCAGTTAAAATCAATACTGTTTTATTTGACTTAGTTTTTCCTCCACTCATCCACTCTGAATCAACTGTTTCTGTAAAACTGTGGAACAAGGATTCAACTACCACAATAATAAATATTTTTTAAAATCATTATTACAACATCACTCAAATTCTCAGTCTTGGCTACTGCCAAATCTGTAGCCAAGACTGGTCACTCTGCTGCAGAGAACAACACTTCTACAGTTTTTCATCAGAACCTCAGGTTTAAAATGCAGCTTTATCTCCCAAATAAGAGCTCTTTCCCAGCAAGTGTCCAGCTTGAGCACAGCCATCAGGAATGGGTGGAACTGCTGACTGCACAGAGCACCACGTTACATGAGAAGACTGAGCATTCCTTGAAACCTTAAAAAATCCTCAACCAAACCCACGATTGGTGGTACTAGAGCAGAAGTCTGTGGCAGGGGAGACCTGGGGTTAGTTCCTGCTCTGTCACAAGCTTCTGAGTCACCATGGGCAAGTACTTCCCTGCTTCTTACAGGTTTTAAGCTACCACAAGTAGCTGTGAGCCTCAGACATTAATGCAAAGGGAATGAAACGACTTGATAAGGATACTAAATTAACCTTGTTAGACCTTATTCGAATTTACTTCAGGTTAGTAATAACTAAATATCATTACACACTAAAAGACACTGTTAAATTATTTAACATCTCAGTTTTTATAGTTAGCAATTATCAGACTTCAATCACTGTTTACTTTCCAACTCCTGCTCACATATGGATAACTGCCCTCTCTTCACTCCAGTATTCTGTAATTTAAAGAGACAAATTAGGGAGACATTGGCAACACCCTTCTCACTACTTCTGTAGTATCTAATATGAAGGCCTCCTGATTTTATGAAAGGTAAATAAAGTAACCTTTCTTAAGAGGGATCCTTGTATTACCAAAAAAATTCCCTCAGCTTTTTTTGGGAAGCTCCAAGTACCCAGATTCTCAAGCAAGTGATTCAAATTCAACAGAAAAAAGCTCTTAGGCAAGAGAAGTACATGTTCTTTCACTGCCATTAAATTCTGATCAGGTACATCTCAAATGCCAAGTAAAATGCACTCACTATTTCACTTATCTGTATTGCCTGAAAAATGCTTCATGGTATACAAAATTAAAATTCAACCATAATCACTCTGAAGTCAGGCCTGAGTCTGCACCAGAAATTAAAACACAAGATATTATAAAAGCTCTGGAAATGACAGGCGTAGATGTATCTTTCTGCTACTTCACGTTCTCTTTATCTGCACTTCCTAAATGCAAGACTTACCATTATGTCCTTCTCTGTAAAATATTGTCCTCTCCTCCATTATGTAGTAAAAATCAAAACCTGAGTCCATGTTGCAGTGCTGAATCCTGAACATCAAATCCCAGCAGTGACTCACTATCTAAAGCACAGCTGTAAACTTCAGTACTTTTTAGCCTTTTTCTTTTACAGGAGTGTTACCAAAACACAATAGGTTGGAAGGTCAAGCATTCAAAAATTGGGAAACAAAAAATGTAAAGCTCCATGGACAACCCTAATCCTACTCCCTCATATTCTCATTAGGGAACAGCCTCATGAAATGCTCTTTTTGCCCACACTCAACTCCAGCAGTAGACAAGCACCCGTGTCCATGGAAGAACTACGACGGTACAGGGAGGAACAACTTTGGCTTAAATGGAACAGCTGATCTGAAAATAAAACTGTTTAAGGCAGCAGCTGGTTTTAATATGCACAAAAGTGTTCTTAAAATTACTGCTTTACAGGTGCTGTTTTAGAAGAATGTCCATTTTTTATTTGTAAAATTTCCTTTCTAATAATTACACTCGACCTAGCACAAAGCCAGACTAAAATTTTATAGTACACCATCAACATCTGCCAGCCAAATGATTCCCTGGTCACACCTGTGCAACCAGTCTCCAAATTACATCCTCACCACACTTGTGTAATCACACAGATATCGGCCACGGAGGGAAGAACCCTACACAAATTAACTCTCCACTGAGTTAACACCTTCATGCACTAAAAAGAGGGGAAAATTCCTGTGAATGAAAGTCATTTTGTGACTCTAAAGATTTTTATATAAATATATGTGCATATATATTTCAAAATAAACGGTCATTCAGAAATCAGAATATTAGCTGAGCAGAGCAGTTTCACAGCTTTTAAAAGCAGACAACTGCACGTAAGAAGATGGAAAGGAGTAAAATTTAAGGCTCAAGTATAGGCAAAAGTGAACAACTTTATATGAATTTAAAAATTAGGTTATATACCCATCAACACATAAATGCATATCAAAGCACGTTTCACACATAATTTCCAAAACAATATTAGGTAATTTAAGAAGATTAAAATATGAAACTGTAGCAGACCTATATCTGGTCAAAAAAAAATAAATGACAGGAGGTAGTGAGGTTTCAAAAAAAAAAAAATCAGAATCCATTTTTACAGAACTAAGGACAGGATTAAGGACTATCTAAACTGATACAGGGAGTTACAGCCATTATCTTTCAAAGAGAAAGTAGCAACATTACATGTTTTAAAGGTTTTTAAATATTTTAATAGCACTCTTAAGAACTGCTCAGTTACAGTATTTCTTAAGAGCTTTCAGATACCATTACAAACCCATGAAGAACATGGTTTATCTACAGCACAAAGAACACTCCAGCAGGTAGAGGCTCCCCAGTGCCAGGCACACAGAGAGCACGTCAGACTGTACCACCACTTCCACAACAAACAAAAGGCTGCCACCAACACCAGTGGTTGTGCTGCCTGCCTTGTACCACCAGTTTTCTTTCTTTTTAAGGTAATGTATTCAACAAGATCAGTCTTGCACAACTACCTGAGCACTGGCACACCAGGAAGACACCAAGACCAAGTGGCAAAGGAGGTCATGGCCATTCCTTGTTAGCCCCAAGTCTTCACCTACACTGCTCCTGGTACACCCACAGCTCCTGCAGCACGGCTGAACCTGTGTCACCACACAGCTCTGGGCAGTGACCCAGCAAACAGGTACCCATTCCTCACAGGCAGAGAGTTTGCAACTAAACTGGGGACTAGAACTGCCCCACTCACACTGGTGGCAGGAACACTGCAAGTTACCACTGGCAGTCCAACAGAAACTGTTTTTAGCTACTGCAGAACTGTACCCTGGATGTGCCACAGCTTGTGCAGTGCTACATCTTCTATTATTTCTTCTTTCCTAACGCTGATGTGTTAACAGCAAATAACCACATATTTTAGAAATAGTGTTGACTTTCAGAAAAATCATAGCAAAAAATTACTTTTAAACCCCATTTCAAACTAATACCTACATCACATTTCAGCATGAAGCAAGGTGTACTAAGAATTACAAAACAGAACTCAGAAACTTCATATTTCAGTTGCCAACCCCTTGCAAAAATATAGAAGACACAGAACTTTCCCTCATGAAAGATATGTAATACAGAGCAAACAGAAACCAAAAATTATGTCTTTTAACACATGTACATTTCTAAGCTAGACACCAGTTCTAGCAATTTTTATGCAATTTATTTTCAAGCTTTCCCTCCTCTAGTATAACTGTAAATTGTTTCAAAATACTCCTACTGCAGTTAAAACGTTTGGACAATCCTTACATGAGCAAAATTTAACATACAATTTTCCTTCATATATAGTTTTCCTTTTACATATTTCATCTGACCACATGTTTGAACATGACTCTTGAAAGCATGGCATTTTAAATGCTCTTCCTTGACAGCATTAAAAAAAAACACCTTGAAAAGCAACTGTGGTCTTTCATCAAAGACTAAATTACACTTTGCTCCATTTAGTACTACCTGCAAGAACTGTAGAAAAGAACCTTAAAATATTTAACTTAAAGATTTCATGCCACTGTGCTTGGTTTTGGTTGGAATAGAGTTAATTTTCTTTGCAGTGGCTGGAATGGGGCTGTGCTTTGGATTTGTGCTGGAAGCAGTGCTGATAAACACAGAGGTGGTTTTGCTGTAGCTGAGCAGAGCTTGCCCAGCATCAAGGCCTTTGCTTCTCACACTGCCCCAGCAGAGGGGAGGCTGGGGGTGCACAACTCACTGGGAGGGGACACAGCCGGGACAGGTGACCCCAGCTGACCAAAGGGATATTCCAGACCATCTGCTGTCATGCTCAGCACACAGAGCTGGGGGAAGGAGGAGGAAGGGCAGGACATTTGGAGCGATGGCCTTTGTGTTCCCAAGTAACCATCACCCATGATGGAGCCCTGCTTTCCTGGCCATGGCTGAACATCTGCCTGCCCACAGAAAGTGGTGAATGAATTCCTTGTTTTGCTTTGCTTGTGTGCACAGCTTTTCCTTTACCTGTTAAACTGTCTTCATCTGAATCCACAAGTTTTTTTTACTTCTACTTTTCCAAGTCTCTCCTGGATCCCACAGGTGGGGAAGTGAGAGTGGCTGCGTGGTACTTACTTGCCAGCCAGGGTTAAACCACGCCAGCCACACAAACCACAGTTCAAAGAACTTCTGTTTCACTTTTAAGGAGCTGATGACTAATTTTTTAAGCAGCAGAAGTTATCACTACGCTCTCCCTCTTTTTCTTCATCCCTCAGCAAGGTCATCAATTGCTACAACAAAAGATACAAACATGTTTCTGGATAAGTCAAACCAAAAAGGAATAGTCAACAACAACTGTCTGTAGAGCAATTTGCTGCTCTTTTTATAACAGTTTCCCTGGAATATATCCATGGTAATTTTATAAAATCCATTTCCAGATGCAATAGGACAAATACAGGTTTTACCTTTTAAAAAATATTCTACTTTCTCATTGAAAACACAGACAACCTCAGTTTTTGTATTCAGCTTCTACAAAGAAAAACAAGTCAAAATCAGAAGTGGACCATTTGGTTAGCTGTAATTATCTAGCACTTTATCTGATTAAAGTACTGTGGAATTAGTAACCAAATCTCTCATTATTCCTGTGATAACACAAAGAATCACCATTTTATATATTCACTCACACAGGCATATATTTAAAATAGTTGTCCTGAGCATTGCAGAAGCACAGTATGCAGTTTGGATCAGAACTGGAATATATATCTATAGTGGCATAAAACTTAAAGAGTTAACGGGGCATTAATGCCAGGTTTTGTCTTCCTGCTTTAGTTAACACCTAAACATACCACAGCTTGATATCAAATTGCCCCAAGTCAATGATTTAGGAAGATTTTTGCTATGTACAATTAAGTGCTAATAAGAAAAACTCAGATAAATCTGAAGTAACAGCTCATGTAACAACACAGTATATATGCCTATCAGCTCCTAGGCCATGCTGTGACACTGTACACAGAAGACATACACCAAAATTGCATTTTTGTCTTGATACCGAACATTTAAGAAACATACATTTTGAAAAAGGGTAAACTGCTTACAACAAATTTTTTTATTAATGAAACAAAACATTTTACTGAGGTGATGATATCTCTCTAATTGTTGTGTAGTTTAGTTAAAGTCAAAAGGGGGTATCTCTTACTAACAACTAGTTTTCACTTTTCTTTATGCTAACTTGCCTTCAAAAACCAAAGCAACAACAACAAAAAAGGATCCAGTAAAAAAAATCTACACTGTTCATGATGCTTAAGACTGTAAACTTCAGAGATGAGATCCTAAGGTTTAGGCACCACATGATGGCTGAGATGAAGCAGCATCCTCATTCACTGCTGCTGCTTTCTGCAGCAGGTAACACCAAAGCACCAGGCAGGAACCCAGGTAACTGCAGCTGGAAACACCGTTTGCACTTTGGCTTTCTGCAGACTGGGCACATGCACTACAACTGAAGGACTGAGTTCTTTAGATGTGTCCAGAATTACAAATACCACTGATTCACCTTGACCATTCTGGTTGGCTCCCATAAATGAGACAATCACTAAAGCAAAAAACACACTTATAATCTATTTGGCAAAACTCAGTCCAGCTCTTAAAGCTGACACTTACACAGCTACAAGCACTATTACCACAGAAAAATAGAGCAAAGCAATTCTAACTTTAAATTAAGAACATCATGTTCCCCATAGCAGTTGCATGCATAGCCTTCCAGACTGTTTCCTGTGAAGATCAGAGTTCATAAAACTGTCCTACTTGATTTCTTTGAATTTTGAGACCAAAAAGAGTTGCTTCTCATATGAACATGATCATGCTCCCCCCTCTTTCACATTAGAGGCAGGTGTCTGACATCAGAGCAGGATTTCTTTCTCAATTCATACTAAGCAAACAGTAGCAACTCTATTCAAACCTAACTATCAAAAGTACTGATGTTATTTAAAGTATTTACTTTCCTTAGTTCACACCTACTTAGTTGGAGCCACTGAATTTCTGAGCTAACTCCTTTAGTACAGTCTAATTAGACTGTGGCATTAAAACCTTATCAACAGATGTGACACAATAATGGTTAAGATACTTCATCACAACATGCACTTCCAGGTCAAAAATGCCCATCATTTCATCAGTTCCAGAATTCTTGGGTCAAAACAGATTTCTAAAACTGTACCACTGATAGATGAGCCTTATCCTTGTCCTTTCCTACATAATTTTTCACTGCTCTGAGAAGTACTAAGGCTATTTAAGAACATCAATTTCCACTGACAATAACATAATTATGATTTCTAGCATTCGATTTTTACACCACTGTTACAGCATAGAACAAATGATAAAAGTAGAACTAATCGACCTATGCTTTAGGTATATGCCCCAAAGTTATTTTCTGCAACAAATGAGTAGCCCAGAAATCCAAGTTTTATCCTAAAACCCTCTCTGTATTAGTCTACCTGTATCCCAGTAACTCAAATCTTCTTGCAGCCCAGCGTGAATAAATCAGGGTTGAGAAGACTCCCTTCCATTTTCCCCACCCGTCTGGAATGCACCGTGCTAACCTCGAGCTTGGGAGGGAGATTAGGAGACAACTGAAACTACGTCCCGCGCGTGGAATATCCCATGTCCCCCATGACCTAGTCCAGTTTAGCTGTGGGCTTCCTAACAGACACTCATCTGCCAGGTTAAACAAATTAAACCACTTTATTTATTTACCATATGATTAAACTGCTTTCAGGGGAAAGGTAATATTCACCCAGACTGGTTGAAATAGAGACTGCAGAGAGAATATTGGAGAAATATTGTATCAACGTGAGCTTATAACAAAAGTGCCACCAGTTCACCACTGGAAAAAGAAACTCGATGAATAAATACTCAGAATGCTTTGCCTTTCACTACAAACGCTGTCGTTTCCCGTCCTTTTAAAACCGTGGAAAAGGGTTAAAAGAACGAAGATCTCCAGGCGTTTAATTCTGCAGGGGAACCCGAGGGACGAGCCAGAACCTCCCTCCCTCTCTGCCCTGCCCGGATTAGGTAAGAGGCAGCCGCGCTCCCGGGGAATGTCACGGCGGGGCCACGAGCGGCCCATTTCCCGGGGCAGCCCGTTCCCGGGCCCGCCGTGGCCCCGCCGTGGCCAGGCCGCCTCCCCGGGCCGCGCCGG